>NW_013666921.1:156368-168888 GCF_000517525.1 Limulus polyphemus
TCAAAAACAATGGCTTAGTTCTAGACAAAAACCACTTCCGACCCCAAAACCTGGATTCCATCCGCAGAAGGTGATGCTTTGCATTTGGTGGGACATCAAAGGAGTAATTCATTTCGAACTCTCAATCCACAGCTAACTGTCAATGCACAGATCTATAGTAAGAAACTGGAACATTTAAATCAAGCCCTTCATCAGAAACGCCCTTCACCCGTCGATCGGAAAGGTGTTCTTCTCCACAACAATATATGTCCACATGTGGCACGTTTGACGTAACACGAGATTATCGAGTTGGGTTGGGAAGTTCTCCCCCACCCACCATCATATTACCATCTTTTTCGTTCGCTACAACACCTTCTTAATGGGAAAACGTATGTACATGTGGAAGGTGTTAAAGAAGACATCGACATGTTTTTGCTTCAAAGCCAAGTGATTTCTTTAATCATGGCATTAACAATCTGATTATAAGATAGAAAAGCATCATCGATAAGAATGGAGACTATTTCATTTGCAGTTAACCACCAAGTCATGTCAGACCGGACATTGAAGAGACGCGAAACACAGAACCTCAGTTAACCACCAAGTCATGTCAGACCGGACATTGAAGAGACGCGAAACACAGAACCCCAGTTAACCACCAAGTCATGTCAGACTGGATATTGAAGAGACTCGAAACGCAGAACCTCAGTTAACCACCAAGTCATGTCAGACCGGACATTGAAGAGACGCGAAACACAGAACCTCAGATTCAAATTCCGACAAAATGAATATCAATGCTATTAAAAAAACAAAAAAAAGACTATATTTTTTCTGAAAGTATTCTTCTTTTACTGTTTTCTACTTATGTTCATGTGTCCTTATTAGAAGTTTTTTTTATTTTTCTTTGTTTTTTGAAGTTAAGCGTAAAGCATAATGTACCTCATTTCCAGTAGCGTGTAATCTCTCCTCTCTCATATTCAAAACGTTTGAGCATTTTACATACCCTTCATATTACTATTGTAATTTGAGTTGTTTAAAAGTGCTTTACTAGCAAATACTATTAGGTAGTCAAGAAATTAATGTCGCTTTTTTTTTCAATGAAAAAACCCGAACAACTTATATATCAAAACAAAACATTTATAGGTTCTGCGTTTCGGGTCTCTTCAATGTCCGGTCTGACATGACTTGGTTAACTGAGGTTCTGTGTTTCTCGTCTTCTCAATGTCCGGTCTGATATGACTTGGTGGTTAACTGGAGTTCTGTGTTTCGCATCTCTTCAATGTCCGGTCTGACATGACTTGGTGGTTAACTGAGGTTCTGTGTTTCGCGTCTCTTCAATGTCCGGTCTGACATGACTTGGTGGTTAACTGAGGTTCTGTGTTTCGCGTCTCTTCAATGTCCGGTCTGACATGGCTTTGTGGTTAGGGCGCTCGACTTGCAATCTGCAGGTAGCGAGTTCGAATCTCCATCCCACGAAACATGGAGGCTTTATAATGTTACAATCAATCCCACTATTCGTTGGTTAAAGAGTAGCTCAAGAATTGGCGGCGGGCGATGTTGACTAGCTGCTTTTTCTCTAGTCTATCACTTCAAAATTAGGGACAACTAGTGCAGATAGGCCTTGTGTAGCTTTTCACAAAATTCAAACAAAAGAAACAAATAATGTTTATGTACTAATTTCCCATTACTTCTTTAGTTTACGAAATCGTGTATTTTCCAATTTCCCGTCAATGAAAATCTCCTGCTTTTCAATGAGCCAAACAGCACAACGCAACGTTGCGATCTACCGAGCTACAGATGTGCCGGCGGTGCTGTCAGCATGTACCGCGGTCCCTTTAATCTTCAACATTACCGTCCTTTGCAGATCGAAAACGGTAAGACGAATATAAGACCAGGTGAAAGAATTCATATTCAGTCTCTGGCGGCCGTACGCAGCGGGATCGCAGGGTTAATGGCGGACATGTTACTGTTTTCTTGAACAACCATTGCCATCGATCATCCCTGGGGCAGAAAGAGAGAAAAAAGACCACATAATCTGTGCCCTTTTACACACGCATGAAACAGGTTCTGATAATAAAGATATGTTCATTCAGATTTCAGGAACAGGGGATGTAAAAAAGAACGCATCATGTGTGGGCTTCCAAAATACTAAGGGTGAATCTCTAAAGGCCTTTACATAAACGTGGGCGGTTAATTAATAAAAACTTTTCGCTTGTGAAACCTTACCGCTTTTTATAAGCAAACGCTGATTTCAAAGGTCGTGTTTACTCAGAAAACATAGCTGCGTTTTTATGACCCGTTTACACTGTAATTAACTAATTATAGGACAGATTTCGGTAGGGTTAAGGAAAGTCAGAGTGGAAGAATTCATTATATGGCTCAATATAACCCAACGCACTGTTTTCCGGCACTAAAGAAAATCACTAATTAGCCTCTTTTCAAGACTGACGTACTAATTTAGTTAAGAAAGTAGGGAGATAAACTTAATTATGTATAATAAACTGCTTAATATAAATCCCGTACAGTTTCACCTACATCCTCACTGATTTCAAACTAAAATATTATATACATATTTCAGAATCTTGTAACAGAATATCTTAAACATATGCTACAGTAAATTTTTAATTCATCTTCAATGCACTTTACATAAGTAGTTGTATTTTTTATGCTATCAATTCAAGTGGCATGGTAAGTTTAGTTTATCATGTAAACGCCCCCTAGTGGCACCGCGGTATGTCTGCGGACTTACAACGCTAGAATCCGGGTTTCGATATCCGTTGTGGGCAGAGCACAGATAGCCCATTGTGCTTTGTGCTTAATTACAAACAAACAAACAATTATCATGTAAATATAATTCCAATATTTCGTAAAATCAAATTATGTTTTCCGTAAATAATTTTGTTCGAAACATCCTGATGAGCTATCGATCTTCAAGTAAACCTGAAATATTTGCTTTTTAAATGAAGTAAACTACAAAGTAATAAAATAATTTATTTTTGAAAGTTATTATTTTATAAACTGAACTAACTAAAAGTAAGTATGGTTTGAGTAAATCATCTATAATTAAGGAAATTTCCAAGAAATTCAATTCTCGGTTTAGTGTTTCTCACAAACAGAACATTAATCCTTTATCTCAGTAAAGTACTTGTATGGTGGTCTGTCCTCGGATATGGCAGGCTCTATAATGTTTAGAATAGCTGTAATAAAAAATATTCAGAGCCCAGGTAACTTCGCTGTATATTAACCACGAATAAGTTACTTAGACTATGTTTACGTAAATGAAAGGCTATATTACAACTATGAGATGTGTTCTCATGTTGATACTTTAAGATTTATGGATAGGTATTATCTAATTTGGTGCATGGCATACACCTGTTATGTTTTTGTTTTCTAACTCTTGGTGGTAAAAAAGAAATCAAAGGCTCGATTTGTTTTGATCCATTCTTATGAAGTTTCTTGGAATATCAACCTTCATCTAGTCAATTCCGTTTAAAATACACTTTTAAATGGCAAGAGAAAACTAACAATTGCCTCTTATGATCCTGTCTAAGCACGTGCCTTTTGTATTTCAAGAAAATGTGCACGTAAACCATCATCTTAGATTACTGTGCAATTTGCATTTAGTGGGACCAGAAATAACATTTTCGGGTAGTGCACAGGTTGGTGTATTTATACAGAAGTTGAAGTCGTTATATTAAAACGCCATTGGAGCCTAATTACGTCGTTACAGTCCATGCCGCTAAGTCCGGTCGTACTCTTTCTGACGACCGTGCACTTGAAAATAGCCCTGCAGCATAGTTTCAATTGCAAAAGACTCAGATGTACGTCTGTCAAGGCTAAAGCACAGCACTCATCCCTGCTTGTTTTCACTAACCCATCTAGTATATAAGAGCATCGATTTACCAGTGCCTGTCTCAACAGTCAAATCACATAGAAATTCATAGGGCGATTTGACCGGTATTTCTTCGTATGGAATAGCATGAATACTCGTTCATTTTTCCAGCTGCTTGGCGTATAAGACTGTTGAAGTGATGTGTCACAGAAGCAACTTGTGTATACTTGATTTCTGTCGCTTTCTACACAGAGTTCATTTTTTGTTATGTTCAACAGAGAGATAAATTTTCGGGGGTGGGGGGTGGGGTGGCATCACACTACCTAAGTAACATCAAACAACATCAACATGTTCAGATATATGATGTTCCACCACTACTCTATATCGCCGTGACTGTCACGTGATTTTCTTATTTATATTTTCAAAATTGTTTTAATATAACGTACTCAGCCCTCTATATATCTATGCTGGATACCACTTATCCAAAACAGATAATATGAATTTTGAGCACAGCAGATAAACAGAAAAGTTGAATTATCCATATCACGTCGAATATAACGTTCATTGTTTAATTCAGCAAAAATATATCACAATAGTTTAATATGCTCGTTAGGGGACGCTCCTGTGTGTGCTTATACACATGGATACGTAGTGGTTTTCATAAAACAAAAAGTAGGCATCAATAAAACTTGGAGAATCAGTCTGCCTACAAATTAAAAAAATTCTGTGGCACGACTTCACACACAGAGGGGATCAAGCAGATGGTACAGCACGTGCGCTGTGAGCACCCTATTGGCAGAGAACGTGTGCGGGCATCAAAGTAAAAACAAACGAAATACGCTAAAGCCGCGGATTCCTCTTCGATTTGACAACAACGCGAGGAACGCGCCACCTACCGTGTCACGGATGATCAAGGTCAAGTTTGTGCGGATACTTCTACGTACAGACTGTATTTTCACTTATCCTGCTAACCTTCTTTCAGGTAATAACGTTACGGCTTTGAATTAATTTATCAGCTATGGTCACGTTCAGCAGATCAGTACCCATCATTATATATATAAATGTACCCATATACTGAACCAGCTGCTTCTGACGTAGTAGCTATTATTGATTTATCAATTGTGGTTCATGATTTTCCAAAACGTATTGTTTGTTTGTTTGCAGTTAAGTACAAGTTACAGAATGAGCTATCTGTACTGTGCCCATCACCGGTATCGAAACCCGATTTTTAGCGTTATAAGTTCGCAGACTTACCGCTGAGATTAAATCTTGGAAACGTCAACGTTTGATCAACAACTATTCTATATAACTAGTAAAATCCATTTACACACGCTAGTCACTATATAATAAGCACCGCCCACATGATCTTCTATTTCCATGTAATGAAGATTGTATCTCGAAAAGGTCCATCAACGTAAACTTGACATTTATTACACTGTTATGTCATATTTCTATTATACGGGCAACTTAAAAACAATCTTATTGCAGAAAAATTACGCGATTTTCATCAGTAAAACCAGTTTCCCTCGTGTTTTGAAAAGTATTAAAATATTTTTGTGATTGACAGTTTGTAGCTAATAAATACTAAGTTTTATTTATTTTCCAATAAATAAAATAACGAAATACTTATTTGCATTTCCACCGTTTCTTACTTCGACCTTCACGCTAAGTATCAACATAGGTGGCAGATGTAAATGTAAGGAACACCTAGCGTGATTTTTACACTACAGTATTCACCAGACATCATCCTAGTACAGGGCCCTGTCTCTTTCTACCTGCCCTGGTATCAAGTCTGGTGAATTCTGTTGAAACACTGTTGTGAACTTCCACAATCTCGATAATTAGACATACGTTTAGAGCTTTTCGGTGGCGGGAATTATATATCAGTACTTGAACGAAACGTATCAGCAGAAACGCAACGATTAACTTATCCATCTTATCAGTCAAATTACTTTTGCAGCAAGTTTCTAAATCAAAGCTGTTGCTGTTTTTTGTTTCAAATAAATCTACTATACAGTGATATTAAGTGTGAAATTGAGTTGGAAAACTATTATTCCTGCGATCCACGGTATACCGAAATCGCTTGAACAATCGCACCTCAAACAGAAGGACATTACTGTTCAACATAAAGGGTTCTCACTTCTAGTTCTTCAACAGGAAGCACTAATGTGTAACACAAGGGGTTGTCACTCCTCGCATCAAAAGAGGACACTGATGGTTCTCATTCTTAGCATCCCAAACAGGAAGCACTAATATGCATCATAGAGGGTTATCAATCCTAGCACCCCCCACAGGAGAACACTGATGCTCAACACAGGTAGTTCTCAATCCTAGCACCCTAACAGGTGAAGACTAATGCTCAACACAGAAGGTTCTCAATCCTAGCACCCCAACAGGAGAAGAATGATGTGTAACACAGAGGGTTCTCAATCCTAGCACTCCAACAGGAAGAACTGATGTATAACACAGAGGGTTCTCAATCCTAGCACCCCAACAGAAGGAGACTGGTGTGTAACACAGAGGGTTATCAATCATATCACCCCAACAGGAGAAGACTGATGCTCAACACAAAGGGTTCTCAATCCTAGCACCCCCACAGTAAAAGCCTGATGTTCAACACAGAGGGTTCTCAATCCTAGCACCCCAACAGGAGAAGACTGATGTGTAACACAGAGTTTTCAATCCTAGCACTCCAAACAGGAAGCATTGATGTAGGTAGGACACAATTGTAATTGTATATAGGTAATTTTTCAAGTTGTTTTGGGCTTATTTTGTTTAGGTTCTGAAGAATTTTTTCTCCATTTATCATAGAACCGCAAATTCATAAAGTTGAAAACATTAATATGAGTAAAAATAATTAAACCTTTTATTAAAAAAAGTTTATAATTTCATTAAGGAAATCAACCAGAAAAGAAACAAAAAGATGTTCACAATAATAAATGCATTTTACATGGGTAAATCACTCCAAAATATGGTTTACTATACATTGATAGAAAGTTTAAAACTAAAGGAATATTGATTGTGCTAGGATCCGCTAAAATATTCAAATAAATGTATAACAATAGCTCTGACTTACACATGAATTCAATCCTTTTGTTAGGTTTTATTGGTGTGCATGTTGATCAGTGTGATCAGCCAATCAACAAGCTATTCTTGAGATCCAAAGTGTGTCCCATTTCCTTATTCTTTTCGTTGCAAGTTTACTAGTTATTCACAGACGTTTGATAGATGCAGATAAAACAGAACATCCTCAACGCTTTTTGAACACTAGCTACAATTATTTGCGTTTAGAGACTTATATTTAGCAGTTGTTTTTTTCTTTTACAAATGGCGAATATTATTATTGTTATTATTTGTTGTTGAAATTTTTAACATTTTATTTGGTAAATCATATTGTATTCCAAAACAGGATTAATAAGTAAACCAGTCTAAACTGTAACAAAAGTAACATTATGATTTTGATTTACAGTTTACTCCGGCTTTGTGTGTAACATAGATTCGCGTTAAAACATGAAAAAAACAAAACAAATATTTTGAAAATGGAACGAACAGTACATAAGACAAGGTTTAAATGAAAGCATAATTACAGAACGTTGAGTACTTTGTATTAAAAATATTTTAAATATGCAAATCAAAACGTCACGTGACAACAATAGCTGATATAAAGTCGTAGTTGAATAGCATGTATGAGAACGACATTTTAATAGTTTAGTGTTTTGTAAATAAGGTGGTGTCCTCCCAAAACTGATCGCTTTTAGGTAAAGTATATAGCAGTCCTTTTCGACGCAAAATATTAATACAATCAGACCATAAAAATATGCTAGATCGGAGATTTAGAATTTCCAAGAGGAGTTATTCCTTGTACTGAATGGTATTAGAAAACTAGAATATCCAGAAAAAGGCCTGCAACAATTCGTGGTCTAATCGTGATGAGCAAAGTATGGCATTTCGTAACAGATGATAATCCACGAACACGAAGGTCATGCGTACATAGGCTACTTCCCCGACATATCTGTTCAACTTCAAGCAACTAGAAAATGAAATGGGCATTCATGCTATTTAATACGAAGGCATACCTGTCAAATCGCCTGTATATTTATGTGAGATCAGACTGTTGAAATGGGGGCTAAAAAACTGTTGTTTTTACATACTGGCTGGCTTATGGAAAGTCAACATGGAGGAGGATGTGCTTTAGACCTCAACAACATAGCCTTTTGCAAATAGAAACTACTGTGTAAGGCTATTATAAAGATGCACGGTCATTAGACAGATCACGACCGAACGTGGCGATATGGACTGTAACGACGTGGTAAGGCTCCAAAATCGTTTTGATATAACGTGCTCACCTTTACATACTGTAAAACTGTAGAACAAAACATATTTATCAAATATTTCGGATTCAGAGTAATTCAACCATCAGTACTCCGGAAATAAACATAAAAACTCTTGAAATTCAACTTTATTAATTAAATTCTTCATCTTTTAACAATGGTTTTTAAAATTTAGGTAATATCTAAATGTGACATTAGTATGATAGATTTTAAATACGCAAATCAAAAAGTCACGTGACAACAATAGCTGATATATAAAGTCGCAGTTGAATAGCACGTATGAGAACGACATTTTTATTTATAAATTACCGTATTAGTTTTTCTGTTAACTTCTAGAACGCTAATAATAGAATCTGTTGTATTTGAAAATGTTATGTTTTTAATTGTTATCATTGTTATCTTATTTGTTTTTATTAGATTAATACTTTGACAAATGACACATGCATACAGTGCTGAAATCAACTGCTCCCTTTTAACTTGCACTTACCGTAACACATTGATAGCCATGCGAAAAGTTGCAGGTACAGAAATAGATTGGTAGTCGTGTGAAAACCTAAAGATATTGTAACATATGGATATCCACGCGAAAACTTGCAGGTACTGTAATACTTTTGTGATTATTGTTAGTCCATATTTGTTACTTGCACATCAAACCAACCCATTATTGCTAGTCCATATTTGTTACTTGCACATCAAACCAACACATTATTGTTAGTCCATATTTGTTACTTGCACATCAAACCAACCCATTATTGCTAGTCCATATTTGTTACTTGCACATCAAACCAACACATTATTGTTAGTCCATATTTGTTACTTGCACATCAAACCAACCCATTATTGCTAGTCCATATTTGTTACTTGCACATCAAACCAACCCATTATTGCTAGTCGATATTTGTTACTTGCACATCAAACCAACCCATTATTGCTAGTCGGTATTTGTTACTTGCACATCAAACCAACTCATTATTGCTAGTCCGTATTTGCTACTTGCACATCAAACATAAATATCTACAAGAATACACTTTTCCTTTGTTAACAAATGTATCATTTTGTCTAAGTTGCATAACTTGAGGCTGTTTCATTGAGTAACCTTCATTCGTCACTGGATAAGATAAAATTGTTGTTACTTTAGGTAGTACAGGGGTTATTAAAGATAATGATACTTGTCACATTGGTCGAAACTATTATTCCTCTACTGCTCGTCCAGCCTTAAAACTAAGTAGATGGACTGGACAAAGGTACAGATAAAAAAATAAGTATCGTGAAGGAGAGAATTGAGGGTTTAAAAGCAACAAGACCGAATGTTTTCGTAATAATAACGTGAGTTTGTCTTATAATCATGAACATGATTGATATGTCAGTGTTCTACACAAAGTTCAGGAAGTAAACTAAAGCCATTTCTTTTCTTCTTTTTTTTTCAGCGTGTGTGGCCGTATATAATAGAAGACAGTACGTTATTCTTACAACAAGGTAGATAGGCCATTTAACAATACGTGCAGTTTATAAGTCTAGTTTATTCACGACGTCAAGAGAAGGCTTAACATGGATACGAATTACAGTATGTTGTGTTTGTCACTATCGCATAACATCTTTAGTTTTTACAAATTCCATAAAATCACAAAACTATTGCCTGAATACTTGAAACGTGTTCTTTTCAGGACTATCAACAAAATCACAAAACTATTGCCTGAATACTTGAAACATGTTCTTTTTAGGACTATCAACAAAATCACAAAACTATTGCCTGAATACTTTAAACGTTATTTTTAGGACTATCAACAAAATCACAAAACTATTGCCTGAATACTTCAAACATGTTCTTTTCAGGACTATCAACAAAATCACAAACTATTGCCTGAATACTTGAAACATGTTCTTTTTAGGACTATCAACAAAATCACAAAACTATTGCCTGAATACTTGAAACATGTTCTTTTTAGGACTATCAACAAAATCACAAACTATTGCCTGAATACTTGAAACATGTTCTTTTTAGGACTATCAACAAAATCACAAAACTATTGCCTGAATACTTTAAACATGTTCTTTTCAGGACTATCAACAAAATCGCAAACTATTGCCTGAATACTTGAAACATGTTCTTTTTAGGACTATCAACAAAATCACAAAACTATTGCCTGAATACTTCAAACATGTTCTTTTTAGGACTATCAACAAAATCACAAAACTATTGCCTGAATACTTCAAACATGTTCTTTTCAGGACTATCAACAAAATCACAAAACTATTGCCTGAATACTTCAAACTTGTTCTTTTCAGGACATCAATCAAGTATATATAAAACGGAAACAGTACCGGCTGGATGTTAATATATAGAACATTGTTTTCAACAGTTTTTGGCCTAATACACTGTATAAATACTTCAAAGAAATGAAGTGTTAGTTGTAGTTTTACTTGCTACATCATTTCCAAGATACTTTACCCATAATTACTTTAAACCTTTTAACTTAAGTCATATTTGATATTATTCAAATTTAGATTACGGTAGTAATTATGCAGTACAAAAATTCTGTATAAAATCATACTTCAAAATATCTTTAACTATCATTTATTAATCATAAACATTGTTAAAAAGCAGAATTAAATCGGAAAGCTGAATGGGAGAATTATTTACCCCCCGGCAACTGTCACACCAAAAAATGCACGAAATAATATTTCACGTGTGCAACTTGACGCCCTGAATCCAAGTACTGTTTTTATCCCTATAATGTTTACGTGGAGAAATGTGGCCCTAAAAGTCTGGAACTATCATCAGCAGATATAGGAAAATAAATATTATACAAAGTTGTATCAAAAAATTATGAAGAAGTAAATCGAGGAAGGTCAGATTCAAACCTTCAACTAGCACAATGAAACATGCTGGTTTTCACTACACGGCCACACTAGAAACTAGCACAATGAAACATGCTGGTTATCACTACACGGCCACACTAGAAACTAGCACAATGAAACATGCTGGTTTTCACTACACGGCCACACTAGAAACTAGCACAATGAAACATGCTGGTTTTCAGTATACGGCCACACTAGAAACTAGCACAATGAAATACGCTGGTTTTTAGTATACGGCCACACTAGAAACTAGCACAATGAAACATGCTGGTTTTCAATATACGGCCACACTAGAAAGTAACACAATGAAACATGCTGGTTTTCACTACACGGCCTCACAAGAAACTAAAACAACTACACGGCCACACTAGAAACTATAGCAATGAAACATGCTGGTTTTCACTACACGGCCACACTAGATTACTCGCAAGGTGTTTGGAGATTTTATACGTATGCTTAATGGTAAAAGTTACCTAATTTAGGGTACGATTTCTCCGTGTTTGTATGAGTACAGAAAAACTTAAATTGACCGTGTCAATCACTGAGGAGGGAATGATTTTACTATACTTAATTGTTCATCTGTAGTTTCAATGCATAAACACTGGAGCTTTACAGCTTTAGATAAGAGTAACAATTATAGATTTTAAAATTAGCTTCAACAGATGTGGCAGTAACTGCTCACGGTTTTCAACCGATTTTATCAGACAGACACATGTACAAACGTTACCGACCATTTGATGTTATCGCGTTTCATATTAAATGGAAACAGCTTATTCACATTTCTTCTGTGAAAACTAGGAACAGAATGTATAAATAACCAAACATTGTAATAATGACTATTACTATACTCTCAGCTCAGGTTTGTGATGGGTTTATTATTATTATACATTTATTTTAATATTGATGTTTGTTTAAATTAAATTTATATTTAGAAATGTACATAACTTATACTGTTAAATATGTATTGCGAAACACCCGCCTATTCTCTAAAGTTGTAGAAGATTCTCGAGAGTAAGAATCAACAATATATGCGTCAGTATTGTTACGTAAACTGAAGTTTCGAGAAACTCTCCACACGCCTATAAATATAACCAACACGACGCTCCAAATAATAGTATCTATTATTGGTTTGCTATAGTTGGTGTGCTATAAATTTTGGAAGTTATAACTGTGATTATTGTAACGCTTATTAATCGGGACACTTCAGATATTTGACCAGGAATATTTATAAATTTCGAACATTATGAACTATTAAACATCAGTGGATTCACATCGGACATTAGTACTTTTACCGAAACATTACCTAACGTCATCGGTAGAAAAAAATCGGCGTGTGATTAGCGAGAAACACAAAGTTAGCTAGCTCACTATTAAGTGAATTGTACTTACGTCAACTCGTAATTAACTCGCTCATCGCGAACCTTCGATAAGATATCAAGGAAGTTCCAGAAAAGAAAGAAGACTTTATATTGCTTGTAAGTTTGTGAAACTTTTGTTTATAAATCGTTGTTTGTAATAATTA
>NW_013666921.1:169337-179611 GCF_000517525.1 Limulus polyphemus
TAAATTGTATTATTGGTTGTATATTAAAATATATTTGTATTAAAAAAGAAAACTGTGTGTATCAATTTTGTTGGAAAATATCACAAATTAGAGATATATCGGCATTTATTTAAATACTCAATCTAAATTACAATTTAACCCAGTTTTAGGGTATTTGAAATTGTAATACGTAACAGGTTTCTCTAGAGTAAACTAGAAACAGAATGTATAGATAGTCAAATATTTTAATAATAACTGTTACTATACCCTCAGTTCAGGTTTCTCTCTCTACGAACTAGGAACAGAATGTATAGATATCCAAACATTGTAAAAATGACTATTACTATACCCTCAATTCAGGTTTCTCTTGCTAAACTTGGAAAGGAATGTGTAGATAACCAAACATTGTAATAATGAATATTACTGTACTATCAGTTCAAGATTCTGTAGAGTAAATTTGGAACAGAACGTATATATAGCACAACATAATAATAATAACGATTACTATTCCCTCAGTTCAGGTTCCTCTCTATGAACTTGGAAGAAAATGTCTAGATATCCAAACATTGTTATAGTAACTATTACTATATCTTCGGCTCAGACTTCTCTCTATAATCTTGGAACAGAATGTAAAGATATTCACTGGTAAAATATACTGATTTTAGGTTTCTCTACAGTAAACTAGGAACAGAACGACTAGACAGCAAACCTTACAATAGTAAGTTGTAAAATACCCCCCCCCCCCAGTTCAGGTTTCTCTAAAGTAAACTAGAAACCGAATGTTTAAATAAATCTTGCAGTACTGACTAGTAAAATACCCCAGCTCAGGTTTCTCTCGAGTAAAGTAGAAACCGAACATCTATAAATAGCCGCACTTTGCATAGTGTTTTATGTGACAACGTTGTTAGGATATAATATATTTTTGCGGAAGTTTACTAGAAAATTAACCCACTAATTAACAACACATGAATGAAATTTTCAGCGACAGTGGTAGCCCCCCCCCCCTATAAAACGTGAAACAATACTTCAGTAACCAAGTTAACATTAGAAAAAATTACATAAGTACAAAACTAAATGAAATTATTAATAAGAATATTTTCAATGCTATTTCAATTTTCGTTTTAACCCAATAGTAAATGTACCTTAACTTTTATAAAACTTGCAAAATGGAAGTTGAGTTAAACCTTATAACAATTATTTTAACCACCAAGGACTTACAGTCTTTTTTATTGGCCAATATCCCGTCAATCGAGTGTTTATTTACATTCTCTATTCGTTTTTCTCCAGAGCCGACGGACATATTCTCTCCGTCTCCACCTCCATCTCCTCTTATTAATCGACTGATTGAACTCACGGAAGGCGCTGTGCTGCGATCACAGTACTATAAAAAGTCAAATATACAGAATGAAACACTAACAATATACTATTTTTAATAAATCGTTTTGATTGTTATTATTTTCTGATCCAGGATTAGTCTCTTTAGAATGGATCACGTTGGATAAAAGAATGGCTACATTCGTAAAAACAACACAAATAAAATTGTTTAACATTATCGTATAGTATTTTATTGTAGCTTTATCTAATTCGACAATTCTTAATTTAATATCAGTTTCTTACCCCTTCTTTAACGAGTCTATCTCTAATCTCCCAACTGAAAATTCCTGGATTCTCTTTCTTAAAGTCTTCTATTTTTTTCTCTATGTCAGGTGTGGCGACACGAGGCTTACTGCCACCGATGACTCCTGGTCTAATACTGCCCGTTTCCTTGAATCAGACAGAATTCGCTTTAAAATTATTTTAATGTCCTTGAGGAGAAGAAATTGAAGCGTTATTTATCACTTCAACTATAACTTCTTGAAAAAATATATTCACTTCACTAATTACTGCAAAGAAAAACAGTTTACATATGTTGTTCTCTTAGCAACATGTTTTTATCAACAAGAAGACACTAAATAGTAAAGCAGATTGTTTTTTTTATAACACTCTTAAAGTTTACAATAAACTTTGTTTTTTGTGCAATAAAATTCTTTAAAGTTATTTTATCTACCTTTATTTTCAACATTTTTGTCTGTACATAACATAAAATCAGCTTAAATAATTTGTTCATACTGTTGTTGGACTTTCGAATATTTGTTTGTAATAACTGTCAGCCATATTGATAGCTTCGTTATGTTAATCCTCGCCGATAGCTCAGCCGTAAGCTTTGTGGGCTTATATTGCTAAAATTTGGGCCCTGCTGTGGGCACAGCTTTGTGCTTAAAAACAAACAAAATTATTTTGAGATAAATTAGTGAAGAATGAGTTAGTTTGTTCGTAAGTAGCATATTAGTGAGGTGAATAATTTTTTGCTATCATGAAAATCATCATTTCAGGTTGAAGTCTAAAGAAAGAAGAAAGAGCTTGGGAACGAGAGTAGTTATACCTTTTAAAGCTGAAGTTCATTTTTGACGAATATTCTGGATTTAGTTCCATAATTTTTACAAAAACTAGTAACAATCTGCTAAAACATTCACAGATGTGAGGGTCGTGTGTTGAACGTTAATCTATCAGTGGCATTTTACAGATGAGCTGTATATTTCCGATGTTGTACAATATATTTAACCACACACAGAAAACGTTCCTAAAATGCTCTTTTAAGAATCAAATTACATTTTACAACAAGTATATTTATATCATAAACTAGCATATATTTTCGTAACAAGTTTTAATCAAATAATCTTTCAATTTTTCGTCCTTGAACTTTAATCACAAGGTTTAAGACAAAAATTAAAGCTGTTGTTTTCTTAGTGCAAAGCGGAAAAATGAGTCACGGATTTCAGTGTTGTAAAACCTTAAATTTACCACTAACTCACGGGGAACACAATTCAAGCTAATTAGATAGAAGTAGTAGGTCTTATCAAATAGAGTTCGAACTAACTATAGAGTAGGTAGCACATCTTCTCAAAATATAACGCATCCAACTCTCTGTATTTCAATAGAAATAAGCTCATTAAAGTTATGAATTTATAGAACTTGTTAATAGAAAATAAACTAAATTATAAAACTAAAAGTTACAAGTTTGTTATTTTATATGTAATCATATCTTAATCACCTACATCTTTCTATTTTGCCATTCAAACTATGAAATATTACAGAAATTCAATGCAACAAAGGCCGTTTTTATACAACCAAGAACAAGATCAACATACTTCGTCAAACTGGATACATATGATACTGCTAAGTCTTCATTTATTGATTTCCTCCTACGGAGTTCCATGTTTACGGTTAACAAATATAGGACTAAACCTCACATTTCATAACAAAAACTTTAGCCAATAAAAAAAAAGCACTTGTCCAGAGCATTATTTCAATGTAATATGATAAAATTCTTAGTAGTGACTTATAAAGTCGATCTTTCTATATACACATACATTATCTTATACTTTGAACTACATTAAAACAAAATAACTGAAGCCCAAAATTCATCATATCGACTAATTTTAATTTTACAGCAACGTTAAGAATTCAGTTATACAAAAGTTGATACATGCGAAGAAAGTCTGTTAAAAATATGAATCGCTTCGGGGTGTCGAATAATTTGAATTGACAACTTAGAGCAGAAGATAAAAAGTTGTTTGTTGAGACACACTGAGTCAATTATAAATGTTTTAAAAACTTTTAGAATTAATACAAATCATTACTGGCTTCGCGAAAACTTTGCTTTTTCGACTAAGTAAACGACAGCTTTCAAAAAGATGGCTGAATCATCTCACGAGAGACCAAAGCCTCAAATTGCAGGCCTTGATGAGGTAACAAAATTTATAAATGACCCGGAAAATCAAAATCTCTGCTCACTGCCATAACAAATCCGTTGTAAATGTGATCAACATGGTCATGTATAATAAAGAAACCTATACACACAGCTGAGGTTCGTTTATACCTTAAGGTACATCGTAAAGATGAGTGGGAGGAGTGACCCTTCTCGTCATTAGCGACGAAAGTAAACCGTATAATTTGTTTTATTTGAGTGTTGGCAAAAAGATGTCCCAAGAGCAATGTGCAACCCAACTTTTGAATGAGAGGTTACGTTGTTTGATGTATACTAGTCTGTGAGAAATACAGGTTACTGTGTTTAAACCTGATATCGAGTAAGTTACAAAGTACAGAGATAATATGTTTAATTCAAGCCATACCGCGTGCAGAACTACAGCCTCCAATATCAAATCATGCAAGAACCGAACTGCAAGAAGCTGTATAATACTGGTAAGATCTAGCATGATCTGGTGGCTAGGACGTTGTACGCGTAAACTGCAGGTCGTGGGATCGAATCTCGTTGTCGATTATGCTCGCCCTTTCAGCGTATCATTGGTAAAGAGTGGCTCAATATTGGCTAGTCTATCACTTCAAAATTAGGAACGGCAGATAGCCCTCGAGTAGCTTTAGACAAAATTCAACAACACCACCAACAAAATACTCCTAAGGGCGTAGGACCCTAATCAGCATCGTAGTTGAGTATATTAAACTCCCAAGTTTTAAACAAACACTAAGTTCAAAAACTAGTTTATTTAGTATTTTCTAATTATGATCTCAAGAGGCCGTTAGGAAATATTTTATGCACAATCGTGTTTTATGCTCTGAAGAATGTATATTTAAGTATGTCTCTAGATCTGTTTATTCGTATCTCCAAAGCCGATAACGGGATGTAACGCAAGTACCGAGCATTTAACTGATAAATTTACAAATTATCACACCAAGATCAGCTAAATAACAGTTCTGAACCATATCAACTCGTCAAGTTCAACCAAGTTCTGAACCATATCAACCCGTCAAGTTCAGCCAAGTTCTGAACCATATCAACCCGTCAAGTTCAGCCAAGTTCAGAACCATATCAACCCGTCAAGTTCAGCCAAGTTCTGAATCATATCAACCAGTCAAGTTCAACCAAGTTCTAAGCCATATCAACCTGTCAAGTTCAGCCAAGTTCTGAACCATATCAACCCGTCAAGTTCAACCAAGTTCTGAACCATATCAACCCGTCAAGTTCAGCCAAGTTCTGAACCATATCAACCCGTCAAGTTCAACCAAGTTTTAAACCATATTAACCCGTCAAGTTCAGCCAAGTTCTGAACCATATAATCCGTCAAGTTCAACCAAGTTCTGAACCATATCAACCCGTCAAGTTCAGCCAAGTACTGAACCATATCAACCCGTCAAGTTCAACCAAGTTTTAAACCATATTAACCCGTCAAGTTCAGCCAAGTTCTGAACCATATCAACCCGTCAAGTTCAACCAAGTTCTGAACCATATCAACCCGTCAAGTTCAGCCAAGTACTGAACCATATCAACCCGTCAAGTTCAACCAAGTTTTAAACCATATTAACCCGTCAAGTTCAACCAAGTTCTGAACCATATCAACTCGTCAAGTTCAGCCAAGTTCTGAATCATATCAACCCGTCAAGTTCAACCAAGTTCTAAGCCATATCAACCTGTCAAGTTCAGCCAAGTTCTGAACCATATCAACCCGTCAAGTTCAACCAAGTTCTGAACCATATCAACCCGTTAAGTTCAGCCAAGTTCTGAACCATATCAACCCGTCAAGTTCAACCAAGTTTTAAACCATATTAACCCGTCAAGTTCAGCCAAGTTCTGAACCATATCAACCCGTCAAGTTCAGCCAAGTACTGAACCACATCAACCCGTCAAGTTCAACCAAGTTTTAAACCATATTAACCCGTCAAGTTCAGCCAAGTTCTGAACCATATCAACCCGTCAAGTTCAGCCAAGTACTGAACCACATCAACCCGTCAAGTTCAGCCAAGTTTTAAAACATATTAACCCGTCAAGTTCAACCAGAGGTATTGTGAAATAGAAATGTTATTTTTTTTTTCTTATGATTTATTCATTATGCACCCACCGTTAATTTGTAACTTCAAAAGATAGTTTAACTGAAGAGAGATGATCTAGTTCGTTATTGCATTTATCAGCTGGTCGAAGTGTAATGATGTGAGTTGAAATGTTTCATAAACACAGCTACAAACCAGAAGACACACTGGCTGATAAATGCCTATAGAAAAATGAACAGCCACAGCCACTGTGATGAAATGGCACATATGATAAATGCCTATAGAAAAATGAACAGCCACAGCCACTGTGATGAAATGACGGAGTTTGCAAACTCCCCAAACTAAAACAATCGAAGCTCAATCAGCATATGCTAGTTTCGCTTTCTTTGACTTGGCAATAAGCCTCAACTTTTTCGGTTTTTTGTCATTTTTTATGAACAATGAAACATTTGCGGTCGTATTTTTTATTACCATTATCCCATCACGTATTTTATATAAACTACCTAAAGAAAGCAGAGTACTTAATGATTATAGCAATCTTAATTTTTTAAAAAGTTGCCAATGTGTTGGCTGTGAATTTTGTTGACTAGCTGCCTTCCCTCTATTCTATAATTTAAATATTGGGAAAAAATTAAAATAAAAGACAAACAAATGATGTATTTATATTGTTTTTCTGAAGCATATAAGAACATTTTTAGCAGTAAAGCTAATATAAATTCTTTAAGCACATATCAAAATTTTAAAAGCCACGAAATTTTGGAATAGCTTAAAATGATTACACACTTATAGATGGTCAACGTTCAACGTTAGTGAATTATTTGAATAATAATAATGTAATATATAATAGAACATTCAATACATAATTTATCGTTACAAAAACTCAAAATATGAAAATAAGTAAAAAATTAAACAACAACAGTTTTTATCCTGCGTTAAATCTTTTTTTGAAATAATATGCTAAAGTACAAATTATACTGGGATCAGTATGGTGACCTCTTGGAAGATATTATACGGAGGAGTTGAAAACAATTTCATAATCTATTCTAACTTCCCTACTGTATGCATTATCCAATGAACACCATTTTAATAATTAGACCACCCACAAATGATCATTTCTTACCGATCGCAAAATAATCGTATTTTGTAAAGGCAAGTCATGAATATATAAATGTTACTAAATATTCGCGGAGAGAGAGTACGTAAAACACAAATAATGGATAGATACCTAAATACACTAAGTAATCTTACAATTACACAAGTACATGATGAAGAACAGTTTCTTCTACTGGTCTGTGAATAAAATTTTTTTGACTATAATTTGGACAAAACAAAACTGGTTTACGATCTACACTACTACACATGCTGATGTATTGCTTTATTTTCAATTATTGAACGTATAAGAGCAATGGAAATGAACAAAATTATTATAGTATACTTCCTTCACACAAGTTGGAAAAAAATCAAAATGTTTTTTTATATACACACTTTTATATATTCTTACAACTCAGTCTCTAGATAAAGTTGGCGATTTATACCTTTCAGTGAGGTTGATTGTAATATGAAAAACTTTTAGCCATTTTGAGTAACATTCTTTATTATCAAGTGAGCGGGACTGATAAGAGATGGCACTACTTAAAACAGCAGTAATAAGTTTGTTTGTTTTGAATTTCGCGCAAACCTACACGAGGGCTATCTGCGCTAGCCGTCCCTAATTTATCAGTGTAAGACCAGAGGGAAGGCAGCTAGTCATCACCACCCACCGCCAACTCTTGGGCTACTCTTTTACCAACGAATAGTGGGATTGACCGTCACAGTATAACGCCCCCACGGTTGAAATGGCGAGCATGTTTAGTGTGACGAGGATTCGAACCCGCGACCCAGATTGCGAGTCGAGCGCCCTAACCACCTGGCCATGCCGGGCCACAGTAACAATAATATTATAGGATGGATTTAATCTCCATTAACTTTCGTTTCATCGATGGTCGCAGAAGAAACCGGGTTATAAATTTGGCGGGAAAGTCTTAAATTTTTTTTCGTGGGTAAATGTGACAAATAAATGTGAATATGCTTACCAGTGGCATAGCGGTATGTCTGCGGACTTACAATGCTAGAAACCGGATTTCGATACCCGTGGTGGGCAGAGCACAGATAGTCCATTGTGTAGTTTGTGCTTAATTACAAACAAACAAATAAGCATGTGTAAGTGCTGAGTAATTATAACTTAAAAATCTGCTTCAGAGGATTATTGGACCCGAGTTATAAGGAATAGGAAGGAGCCATCGCATTGGTATGACAATTATAACACTTACCAAATACGACTACAGAGGCGCCACCATTGTAAAATTTGTATTTAGGTCATACTATACGTTCAATATGCGCACCTACGATATCCACAATGTATTAACTGTGGACATCATCTTATTTAAGGCAACCCTGAATTCTTCAGGTCAGATAAAGTGCGAGGGTAAAAAGAAAATATGCTGGTTAAAAAAATATGATGTGGCCATGATCAAAGACAAAAACAAGACCCCAGCAACTCTTATTGCTCCAGACAGCTTCCTCCATATCGTGTAGGGGTGCTGACGTGTCGCATGGAAATTATCATTGTTCCCTGAGATGTTCTGGTTGTTCACCATCAGTCGCACAAGACTTTGTGATGCAGAGTCGATGCGATGATGAGCATTAGCTCATTTAAATATCTGTAGATGTTATAGTTTCTAGTGTGACATGAATAGCACTCTGAACCATAGACAGCGGCATATAGAAACAGCGGGATACTGCATGGCACGACAGGTCTGTTAACATCTGCTGTTGCCTAAGAATCAACTTTACGGATCATCACAAGTGCAACCCACTGTTCCTCAGGTATCGAAATTAGTCTCTTTATAACTGCGTGTTATCTAGCCTAAGGTATTCCCATAAATAGCTGCCTTTGTGTTGCTGATATTTGTAGAGCTAACCTCACTATCTGCCCTCCTGTTAGTCTAACATGTATAGTTATCTGTACAACAATACCAGAAGTTTACTGATACGATTGTTTTTATGACGTTTTTTGGGGGGTAATAAAAAATTATGAAATGGGCGCAACCTGTGTCAAAATTTGGAAACTGTTGGAAATGATTCCTCCATGTGTTACTTGAAATACCTGTACGGTTGCACCATTCTATACCTTATAGTAAATATATATACATATATATGTGTGTGTGTGTAATAATATGACAACCACGCTATATCTTCCATATCCAGTGCCGGTGAGGCCTTTCGTCCAATACCAGTAGTAGTGGTCAAGGCACTATTTATATAATCAGTTGTATGAACAACAACTGATATGTGGGGGAACTAGATTATGCAATTGCTGTAATTATCATGCTTTTGTTTAACTGATTTACAAGTCATAATGAGGTAAGGATTAGTAACACATTGCTATTTATTTCATTTTTAACACCAGTTATTTATTAGTTTTTATTAATTTGAAATAACTCAGAAGAACTGTCGAACTGGTAAAATAGTCTTCTTGTTCCCGCCAAAACGCCAATGAGAGGAAACTACATTACTAATTCTAAGCATATGAGCGTTAGGATCACCCAGAGTCTCAGTATAAATATTACACCAAACTATCAACCAGACTTTGAACACACACAAAGTAAAAAAAAAGACGAAACTGTTTACAATCTCCATCACCAATTTATCTAGGTGGCTGAAAGTGTGTAATGCTCAAAACTACAATTCTCAACTTGTCATGATATGAAGTGTTACCTATAATATGACCTTTTATATGCGACTTAAGTGTTCTTTCTAGGAATGGTATTATAGATGAACGTCAACGGATCGTAAACCTTATACATAGAATAACTACGCAGAAGGAAACACAAAATTATAACATTATTCCAGGACTTAGGTTTGTTAATTACATCTAACAAGAAAACACTAAAGGTTAGCCGGTTTCTGGATTCAGTTCTGTAAATACAACACCAAAAAAGAAAAGGAACAAAACGTTAGCGTTATTCCTGGACTGAAGTAATGTGAAAAAAGAGAAACTGAAGGTTATCATTATTTATGGACTGAATGTTATAAATACAAGTAATGAGAAGGAAAAGGTTATCATTATTCCTGGACTAATTCCTGTAAAAACAAGTAAGAAGAAGGAAAAGAGAAACTAAAGCTTTAACTGTTTCTGGATCCGATATTATAAATACAAGTAATAAGAAAACAAGAATCTAAAGGTTAGCATTTTTCTGGACTTACAGAAGTGAGTTATATTAAAACGGTTTTGGAGTTTCACCACGTCGTTATAGAGGCCCGGCATGGCCAGGTGAATAGGGCGCTCGACACGCAATCTGAGGGTCGCGGGTTCGAATCCTCGTCCAACCAAACATGCTCGCCCTTTCAGCCGTGGGGGCGTTATAATGTGACGGTCAATCCCACTTTTCGTTGGTAAAGGAGTAACCCAAGAGTTGGCGGTGGGTGGTGAC
>NW_013666921.1:179746-190953 GCF_000517525.1 Limulus polyphemus
AGCCCTCGTGTAGCTTTGCGCGAAATTCAAAACAAACAAACAAATATCGTTATAGTTCATGTCGACATGTCTAGTCATGATCTATCTGATGAACGCGTATCTTGAAAAGAGCCCTATAGCGTAGTTTGTATTGCAAAGGGCTCCATCTAAGTGTGCTATATCTAAAGCACAACACTCCTCTGTAGAGTCTAGTCGCACAAAAATACATAGGCGTTGCGTCCTACAACTTTTCCGGTATGTATTCGTATGGAATATCATGAATACCCGTTTCATTCTCCATCTGCTTAAGGTACGCGACTACTGAACTGGAGGTATGACTGGAAGATGTATGCAAATGAACCAATACCCTGTTCGCCTAGTTTTCAAACAGAGATTCTTCTTGATTATGTTGCATGCTGTTGCATGGACAGCTTTTGCCAGTGACCTTTTTATTTGCAGATTCTCGCCTATTACAACACGCCGCACTTTGTTTAGCATAGCTGAGGTAAGTCTTGTTGTAGATCTTTTTCTGGATGGTTCTGGTTCCCCAAGTTCGTGTATATTCCTTTGTTTACTATAGCTGAGGTAAGTCTTGTTGTAGATATTTTTCTAGATGGTTCTGGTTCTACAAGTTCATCTGTATTCCTTTGTTTACCATAGCTGAGGTAAATTTTGTTGTATATCTATTTCTGGATGGTTCTGGTTCCCCAAATTCATCTATATTCCTTTGCTCACCATCGCTGAGGTAAGTCTTGTTGTAGATCTTTTTCTGGATGGTTCTGGTTCCCCAAGTTCATCTATATTCCTTTGTTTTCCAATGGCAATAAATACAAGAAATTTCCCATCTTGGAAAGTCTAGATCTTTTATCCAATTACACTTTTATGATCTGAGTGCATGACAATCCTGCGCCGGAGAAGCTATTAAATACCATTTCTGAAAGCATCAAATATTCGATGGTATCACACGGCAAACAATGTCAAGATGCAGTTTTGATACACTCCGTTCCACCGCGACTTTATATCGGCTGTGGTGTCACGTGACTTGCTGATTTGCATATTAAAAATCATTTTTAACATAATGTATTCAACCCTTTGTAGAAGTAACAAAAATAAAATTGGAAGCTAAACGTTATCGTTATCTCTGGACTAAATATAGCCATCAAGAAGAGAAAAACTAAAGATTAGCATATAGCATGCTTCTTGAGTCAATAATGCAAAAAAATCCGACACGAAAGGTTAACAGTAATTCTGTAAAAAAAAGGGACATGAAAAGAAGGGGGAAAATGTAGCAACATTTGTAGAATCGAAATTCAGTTTGTTAAAAATAAAAATAAAAAGTTTACATTTTATTTTGACCATTAAAACGAAGAGAAGGAAGACCTTCTAAATAAATGTGTGAAATAATAATTATTTAAGCATTATTAGTGAAATGGTTCTTGCTAATTAATTCTTTCTAGATAAAATGAGCACAACAATGAATTATTGTTACTAGATCATTATTTTATACAAGAATATTAAGAACAACATCATGAAAAACTTGTCCTTATATTTGAGAGAAGATTTGTTATTAAAGAATCACACTTTGCTCACATGTGACTCACTAACACTTAACTTAAAAATGTTGAATCAAAATTTTTTGCAAAGAAATAGGTTTGATGTGATGTGTAGTTTCTTAATCATAGTTAACCTAGCGAAATAATCCTATTGTCCTAAGAAGCCGGGATTTCTTGACCCCATTTTAGCAGGGTCAATACTGACTGAACGTTATACAGACGGTGCCCTTTAACTAGCCTGGCCCACCAGTTATTTCTGCTTAAGAAAGTTTGTTTTTTAGAACAAAGCCACACTGGATTATTTGTTGTGTCCACCGCGGGGAATCGAACCCCGGATTTGAACGTTGTAATTTCGTAAATTTACCGCTGTCCCATCGGGGGACGCTTAAGAAAGAAACGGCAATGACAAAGTGTAGTATAATGAACTTCCGTCCCAAAGTGACAATTAGTGTATTTAGTATAATGAACTTCCGTCCCAAAGTGACAATTAGTGTATTTAGTATATTGAACTTCCGTCTCAAAGTGACAATTAGTGTATTTAGTATAATGAACTTCCGTCCCAAAGTGACAATTAGTGTATTTAAGTCACTTCGTCTCTGCATTTGTTCCGCGTTCTTTCGTGGCTGTGTAGTAGTTTTAGTTGTTAAAATTATCTTATATTACACAAATATTTGAAGTACTTATTATAGAGACGATGTTTATCGAGTAGCGTACCCACAATGCCGTTAATAAATGTTGTATACGTCATATGTATGCTGTTACATATATAAAGTGGTCAACATTGCTCCAAATCATTGTTCATTACCATCGAAGACAGAAGACATGCAATCAATAACATAATTACGAATTTAACTCAGTTCGACTGTTAAAACACGATAACATATTTAGCACACATATACATTTTTTAACAACAAATATCAAACTTCAGCTTCACAGAGTGATAAGTTAAGACTCGGGAAAGAATCCCGAACCTCTGTCATGCCAAGCGAATGCGTTATTAATTAAATTAAAAGGCAAATTAACTCTCTGGCAATTCCTATACAGTAACAAGTAAGATACTTTTTAATAACCTTGATTACATGGATACTATATCCCTCCCTCACCCCAAAAAATCCTGTCGTCAGATCTAATCTCAAGATTATGGGGCAACCTCTAGCTGGCCACAATTCTTTTCGTGATTATCCAACTTTTGCATGTTCCGGGATCGAACCCGATACTTTTCGCACTAGAAACAAAACTACCAACTGCCCGTGACATTTTCTAACAACTCGGTATTTGTTAATATAATCCTTGTTCCTTCTAACAGAGACTGGTATAGCAAACTTAAGTATGTGTATATCACTAGGATATATCCTAGATGTCAAGTTGGGTGACAATGCGTGATAATTGGGATAGACCGAACGACAGAGAAGTAAAATATACAGAAGAACCTACCTGATATCTGTTGAGGATCTTGGACACACAACCATGAGACACCCGCAACTGTCGACTTATCACACATGGTCTGATTCCAGCAGCAGCCATTTCTACAATCTTCAAACGAATATGATTGGGCAGTGGTCGGCCGTTGATGAAGACTCCACCTAGCTGGTTGACCCTACCTTGACCTGTGAGTAAAAGTGCTTGACAGTTAACACTACCTTAAAAATAACACAGACAATGAAACCACTCATCAATTTTATACTGGTTCACACGCCGAAAATAAAAATTCAACATCCAACGTTACATAGTCTCACAGAACAGTGAAATTAATACGTCTAAAATTCACGAATCTTCACGATCTTGTGCTGTGCATGAAGACTATAAGAAAAAATCCTCTTCCACCCAGCCACTAATGTTTTATGTGACTAATTAAATGTCCTGTACCACAAAAACTGTCTAAATAATATATCAAACCCCGTTGGGCAGCGATCTGTTATTATTCAGGATGATTGTTTAAAATGCATCACACTTTGAAGCTTTTCCAGCCAATTCGAGATAAAATAACTGATCTAAGTGCCTACGCATTGCACAAAGTGCCAAAATACGTATAATGATAACGGTTGAACATAATCTATCGTGTGCTTTGTTTGATCTTTATGTGTAGTCATTCTTGGGATCGAATGTTTCGCTATTGTGCAATCTATGACATTCAGTGAATTAAAAAATAATAATTTCACGCACAGAATAAAACACGGGTTTCTTTTGTAATTTATTGTTTGCTGTAGCAGAAGAAATTTCGAAATGCCGGCTAAGGTTTCAGAAACAAAGATCCACTTAACATCTTTCATGATAACGTTTATAAACTGTAAGAGATCATTTCACATGGTTAGCGGTCCTTAATAAATATTCGGTCAAAGAATACGCAAACTCTCATTGTTGAATATATTTAAATGTGTATATTTAGTCGTCAGATTTGGAATTTCTTTATTTGCTTTCTCAGGTTGCGTATTTTTTTAATCACTTTTAATTCTATTTAATTTGTTAATTGCTTTAAATGGAGCTACTGCTCTATATACAATGGTAAATCACGTGAATATAACACGCTTTGTCTGTGACCTTTCACCTTTCCAATGATAAAGTACTCATTACTTCAACAAAGTTACGCACCTGACTCTAGTAAATTATCGTTATAGTTTTTATGTATCTAAATATATGTTTTATATATATATTATAAAATTGTAACTTTGTTTATTATGACCACTTGTCTTTCCAAAAATACTTACAAGAAACATTCAGAGATCATCTGCACTTGAACGGGCCTTGAGACTGGGCATTTGATGTGCATATGTACTTGTAACGCTTTTAAACGACCAGAGGCGATAATGCTTCATTTACAGTTCTTTCATTTACTATTCGGTAGTCTTGAAAGTGTTAGGGGTTGGTCCTTAAATCCCCAATCGTCATTACTTTGAACCCCCGTATGTTTGAGCCGTGAAACGTGTTAAATATATTAAGCCAGTTTTTATTGCTTGTTTTTCTTCTTCTGAAGTCGTAAAGAAGACTGCTATTGGACAAGAAAACAAAAAGGAACGTAGATCCAAAACCGTAAAGTTGCAACGATGTATCGACAAATTTAGCAGCTTCTTTTAACCACGGTCAAAGGTTGGACAAAGGGTCATTGTAACTATAAATATTTATAATATATCGACAAATTCAGCAGCTTCTACTAATCACGGTTAAAGGTCGGACAAAGGGTCATTGTAACTATACATATTTATGGTTTTTCTGTTATTAACTTTAAGCTATTCTTTAAAAGCAGTTTTTTTTCCCTATTTTAGCTCTTTTCAGAACTTTCTGATGAACAATGCTATTATTAGAAGATAAACAAACCATCACAATAGCTAAATATAGACATATTTATTCACTGGCAAAACTTCCAAATGTCGCTTTAGTTTTCGTAAACTTAAAGCCAATAACTACTCTTGTAGGACATCATACATGCTACGCGTTTTTCTGCAGATTTTATAACTAAGTCGAGGATTTTCATCTAATACCCATTATACGGAATATATTTCTTGTTAAGTTCGTAAAACACTTTCTTTGTGAGAATATTTTAACGTTTCTGTGTAATTACGTATACACACGTTTCGGAGCTTTGTTAGTGCACGACAAGAAACTTGTGGAGGATTACTATGGCTGGTATCAATGGATATATATATTAGATCTATCACAGGTATATTATACTTTCTATGGCTATACATGCACAATCTTTACATCTATCACAAGTATATTGTACTTTGGTCTATTATATTTCATATGGTTATAAAAATTAACATTTCTGAGCGGGTGAAAACTGAAACCGAGTGGATCTCAAACAAATACTTTAGCTAATTAGACAATCTTTTTTGTGCAGCTCAGAATCAGTTTATTTTGAGAAGTCTGATATGATATATAAATGTGTAAGGGTTACACGCCATCTACTGATACTACGTTTTGTTTCTGTATAAAGTGAAAAGTGGAATCGATCAAAATTAGCCAAGTGGATCTGCTTTCCAAGCAGATGTTTTTGTGCACTGGATTTATTGGATTCAACATTTCACCGTTTTCATTTCGAAAGAACGGAATTTTGTCAAACTATTTTACACCATAAGTGAACCTGTTGGTTTTTAAGAATCAGGAGTCTAAGTTACTTAGAAATAACTATATGTTGGGGAGGTTATCTGTGTGGCTAACTTAATTACATTAATGTAAAATTACATAAAGATAAAATCTTATCTCCGTCAAAACGCCATCTTGAGACGTTTATCTTGATGGTGTATACGAGATAAAACGGGTGTTTCAAAGAATGAATGAGAATACATATGTATTAAATTAGTTTCTATAACGGGCGTCTGTCCTTTTGGTACCTTCTCATTTAACTTCTTTTCTTATCACGCTGCTATTTTGGAAACGTCCACAATAAACTCCGCCCTTAAGATTTAGGCCTAATGAAAAATTTTCACAGCTTGCATTTTACTCATACAAGCATAATAAAATCTGCCATAAAAGGTTTATTTTGCTTTCAAAACTGAACACAAATTTTATTACTGAATGACAAAAAAAAAGCTTCAATACGGGAAAACTTCTAGTGTTATGTTTATTAAATGAAGTTAATTAATGCTTTATACAACAAAAAAACACGCCAAAAAATTAGACACTTTGAAATACAGTTAGTTAACTATTGTGATACTCATAGAGATACGGTCTAGTCTAAATTTTCTTTTACAAATAACAGTTATAAATAACTATAGTCTCTAATAACGTTTTCACCTTGAATGAGAGTTAATTAACACTCATTAAGAGAAACAGTTTAATCTGATGTTTCCTCTTCGAATGGCAGTTAATTAAATCTTTAGTTTAGCAATCACCTCGTATCTACATATTACACATTAATCTTGTTGCACTCTATCTGTTTCTATACACATTACAGTTAATACATTTATTTTAACTGCTTGACAGAAGAGGAAATAAATAACATTAATGGAAACAGTATTCGCACTGTGTAAAGTATTATCATAAGTAATACTATAATTTTTATGTGAATAGGTAATAGGTATGGTGATAAATCAAGATATGAAAAAAAATCAACGTTTTACACTACGAAAATATTCTAATATAAGGATACAAACTCATATTTGGTTCTATACTTTGTGTTTAAGCGCAAAGCTGCACAACTGGCTGTGTAGGCTTTGCCTGCTACGGGTTTTTAGGGTATGAGCTCTAGCTTAGGAATGAGCCACTGAAAGAATGGGTCTACACAAAGTAAATACTTGTTTATGTTTTGTTGGTATACATTACATGTTTTGTAAACCATATCATTTTACTCAAAAGATATGAAAATATAACTTTACAAGGGACAAGGTTCGTATGGTATGTCTCTCACAGATCTAATTATGTAATTTCTTCGTTCAATATGTGTCATCTATCTTCGGTTTTGCGACAGATGGAAATGAAGTGTGTGCATGTGTACATACAAGACGGTACGGAAGTCGTAAGAAGTTCCATCCATTTAATGTTCAGAGTAAATAACGTGGAAAATATTTGTTCTACTATGACGGACAGGTGTACATAATATTATTCACATACCTAAATTAATTTAGGTTACTAATTAATGTTAGGTAAAGTTAAAAAGGACTCAAAACGTCATAGATAAAGGTGTATTAATTATCCTAAGTAATATTGTAATACCAATAACAGCCCGATGAATGCTGTACTGTTGTTACAGCTTTTATTGTTGGGAAAGTTATTTTGGATTATTCGGTAAAAGACAAGAAGAAGAAGAAAACGGTTTTACGAACTAATTCTAGGCCTAACTTCACAGATAACACTAACCACTCATTTTCTTGCTAACATCTCGTTCGCAAGGTACGCCTCACACCTCTAAAACAAACGATAATTTACGAAGTTGAAGTAACAAATAAATTTACTAACAAACTCGTTAACTCAGTAATAAAACCACCACTGTAACTGACTCACTAATCAATAAAAAATCTAGTTTAACTTGCATTTTATATCATATCTAATCATCAAGACACGTGCTTGCCATCTGACGTTAAAACCTCTCTCCAAGAAAAAAACAACAAAAAAAAAAACATAAAAAATGTCTAACTTTAAACCAAAATAAATGTTAGATATAAAGGACTGTTTCAATTTAAATATAGTACCAGTGTTAAATTTAGATATTTTTACAAGCAATAGTTTATCTCAGGTTTGTTTACATAACTGTGTGAACCATACATGTGTAGTTCAATTCTTGTGAATTGGCGCTTGATATATTATTGCGTCATGTTACTAGAACCTTCTAAGTTTTTCTCGAGTATTATTACATCATAATATCTTTAATGTGGAATTTCTAGGCCTCGTTCGGGCTATTTATGAATACGCGATCAAAATGTAGTTCAAGTAAGTTAGTTAGAGATATAATGGGATAGATCTAGAATGCATGTTTGTGAGTTTGGCCATAAAGAGCTTATACTAGCGATTTATTAAAGTGAAATTATCACAGATTGTACTCCAATAACTTGTCTTGTCAAATGGGTTTCAAAGTAATTGAACCAGCCTGTGGGGACTTTGACGAAAAAGAGGCAATTATTTAAAGCTTTGGATACAACTATGGTAACCAATGGTTATAGTGGTGATTCTAAAATGGAATTATCAGAGAATGTATTGTAATAACAGACTACGAAAATATAATTCATCTTGTTAAAGCATGTTCTAACGTAACTGAACCAGCATGTGCAGACTTTGACGAAAAAGTGACAGCTATCTACAGCCCAGGATAAAACTCTGGTGATTAATTGTGTAACGAACATTTGCATATACATTTGACTTGTTTAATATTGTTACGACAGGGGTCACTTGACACTAGTAACACGTCATATTCTCGAAGGTTCCTGAATGCTCGAGCGTTTACTAGATTTCATATAAGATGGTCAAGACGTGACGGCAACAATGCTATGTAATTGAACTGCGGACAGAGAGAGACATATTGTTGAGTCGAGCACGTGAGTCGTTCGTTGTGAATTATAGCGTTTGTTATAGCGTGACTGTGAAAATTAAGTGTATTGCAAAATTGTATTCAGAAAGAATAAACCAGTTTCATTTAAGAGAGGACTTGTATCGCTAAAGTTCCATCGGAAAGAATTTTTACGGAAAATTAACTAACGAACGGAGGCATAACAATATATTATATAATACAAGTGGACTGTGTGCTGTTTGTTTATTTTTGAAATTTGTCGCCAAAAAGTCACAGACACCTACTGTAAAAAATCCGACCTTATACAAAACCTGACAATAAAAAACAGCCTTCATGTGCCATAAGTCAGTAGGAGTCCAGCACATGGTCTAGGCAAGGTTCATGTCAGATTGAAGAAAAACATTAGCAAACTAAAGAGGGTATATAAATATATAATTATAAATCTATATATAACCAGCAGTTTTTCCGGTACTAGATTTAAGTTTATGTTACCATTGAGGACCTAAAGGAGGGGTGGTGGTGGTTAGTTCCCATATGGCCTAGAACAATATGATTGCAATTTCTATGTTAATTCAAACTAGTAATTACAACAATGCAAATATAATTTCGGTTCATTTGCAATTAGCTCTGTAATATTTGGGCTAAGGAAGTCGCTGCTATTCTTGTTATAGGTATAATTGTCTAACTGATAATTTTTCTAATACGAGGCAGTAATTTAACCAAGTAAAGTTAATTTCCTGATTAAGGACCAATTTCCGTTTCTTGAAGGCCATCAAGTACAAAAACAAAGTATATTATCAAAATACCTCAAACTAATGATACTGTCTGTCATCAATGCATTCAATAATTTTCGACCTCGCGCTCCTTAAATACTATCTTCACAGACTACTATTTAGTTGTAATAAAATGTGTCACAACTGTTATTTTTTGAGATCTATACACCCTTATTATATTTACCTATAATTCTTTCTCAGATGAGTTACTTTTCGTGAAATTCCCTATTTTTCTTGTTAGCAACAACATTCAGTCTACACTTTTCGCTAAAATATATATATATATATTTCCCTTTGATAACTAGAAGCTTTTAGATCATAACAAGCAAATTCGTTAATATGCATATTCATAAAATTTCACAGAGCTATCGTACACAAATGTGATGTACGTTTGGGAATTAAACTTGTTATATAAAGTCGGTGTAGAACTTTAGACAACCTGGCCTTAATTACGTGAATCTAGATCAAATCCTCAAGCACAGCTGTTTCTTGCTGCGTTTGAAGAGCTGCAAACGCAGGCAAAGATCAACATTTACTTTTGAAATGACAGGAGAACAGGCATGAATAATTTTGATGCCAAATTTCATTTCGCAAGAAGGATATCCTACATTAAATTGTTAAGAATTAATCACACTGTCATTCACATTTCAAAATGTGACGTAACTTAAAAAATAAAAGTGTAGATTTAACGTATGTTATTGTTGAGCGGCTCTTAACATGACTGACATGCTCAACAATTACTTTTATAGTGGGTGGTATAAGTAGCTCAGAGCTTTGGCTCTGAATGAAACCAAGAGTGCAACACAATTAACCTTTATAACGTCCATGAAATAATTTAAATTGATAGATTAACTTAAATTTTTCCCGTCACTGGGGACGGGTACTTTTGTTTGTAACCAATAAAGCAGTGTATTCTGGAAGCATTAACTTTTCGTCCTATAAAAACCACATCTCTTCTCTATGAAGCTTAACTGGTCATGTATTTTAAGCGATTATTTTGAGAAAACTAGATTTCTTAGATATGAGTTTTAAGCTATTTGTTTTCAGTTATCTGGGATGTCTAGAATAGCATTAACTTATGTCTCTTTACGCCTATGTATCTACGTAAAATGTGTGACTGGTATAATCGCAATCTCGGTTTGTTAAATGATCGAATGTTGCTTAAGTCAAGAGCCGTGTATGGTTACATTTTAAACGACAACAGCTCTGCCAACATTTATCCACAAAACCAAATGTAGTAATAAATAGTTTCCTCCAACAACGTATGTCAAGATATGTATATCTATGTTACTGAAGATAATGCATAAACATTTTGTTATAAACCCTTGTAATTACTTATTGAGTTAGCTTCTTAATTTCAGATGTATCTTATTGGTAGTAAACTCATTAACCTAGTTTGCAGGAATACTCATTTCTCTCCATTTCGTTGAACCGGAGATCAATTTCTGTCATTGCTACTGGCAACCTTTCCTGTTGAACCGGTGATCAATTTCTGTGAGATACTACTGGCAATCTTTCCGTGTTGAACTGGGGTTCGATTTCTGTGAAATACTACTGACAACCTTTCCTGTTGAACCGGTGATCAATTTCTGTGAGATACTACTGGCAACCTTTCCTGTTGAACTGGGGATCGATTTCTTTGAGATACTACTGACAACATTTCCTGTTGAACTTGGGATCAATTTCTGTGAGATACTACTGGCAACCTTTCCTGTTGAACTGGGGATCAAATTTCTGTGAGATACTACTGGCAACCTTTCCTGTTGAACTGGGGATCAATTTCTGTGAGATACTACTGGAAACCTTTCCTGTTGAACTGGGGATCAATTTCTGTGAGATACTACTGGCAACCTTTCCTGTTGAACTGCGGATGGATTTCTGTGAGATACTACTGGCAACCTTTCCTGTTGAACTGGGGATCGATTTCTGTGAGATACTACTGGCAACCTTTCCTGTTGAACTTGG
>NW_013666921.1:191694-193092 GCF_000517525.1 Limulus polyphemus
TTGAGATACGCTACTTGCAATTGCTCTTGGAACTAACAAAATTAGCGTCCAATAAATAAACTGAACACTTTTGACTTTTTTTTAGGCACTTGTATAAATGAGGAGGAGCGTAGTAGTTGGATAATTGGTTAGAAGGTATCCCACAAGGAATATCTGGATAGTTAGGGTTAATAAGAATCGAAACCCGAGAGCTGTTGATATTTATAAAAGCTCATTTCAAACAAAATATTGCAAAAGAAATCGTTCTTGGTGCAGCTTCTAATTTAACTTATATCTAATCTCAAACTCAAAAAGTTATTTTAGTTTATTAGTAAATGTGATAGAGTTATATATATGTGTCCTTATGTCTACGGACTAGCGTTGTTTACGAGTTGGATAGTTTTTTTAGTAGCATATAAGTTGTGGGTTAACCACTTAGCTCAAATGGTGTTTGCCAATCTCATTCATAACTTAAAATATATTTCAAAACTTGACAAGTTCAATCTGGTACATGTTTATATCCTTTCTCCTCCTAAAATAATTGCTTTATCGATATTAAGATTTACATCAATATAAAACTACAATATACGTAAACACAATTCAATTAAACTTATAATACGCCTCAGTCTACTATTAGTCTTAGAAAGTATAGATTACTTTGTTGCTACTACGTTTGTTAACTTATAACTTCCTCTTTATGAAACTATAGTTTAATGTCGAGCATTCTTTCAATGGTGTTTTAGTACAAGCTCTGTTTTCGTCACAACTGGATTATGAATAAGTAAGAAAATGGACTTACGGGAGTATATTAATGATATTTGATTTTATAAGTTGATTATTGACATCAGCAAGTATATATAACCATACTAATAAAGTAAACTAACAATCTTCATTGCTAAATTCAACGTATTTAATAACGATAGGACAGGAAAAATGCTGTATTACAAGTATGGCAATTAATAAAGATAGTGGTGAAAGTAAAATTGAATATAAGACGAAAATGAAAATGGCTGAAACTGTGGAAAACACCTGCCTTTAAAGGGCAGGGAAACTGGTTTTCGTTAAAAGTTGCATGTAACACGTTGTACTTTATTTGTAAATATTTTCCTACAATAAAATTTCTAGTGTAACTAACATCTTTCAAGAACCAGATGAGAAACAAGTTTGGCTTATGTTTAAGTATCTAATTTATTCCTAAGTGGTACAAGCCAGTCGCTGAAGATATCTGTTTGTGTAACGCTTTAACAGGTTTAGCACTAAAGACAGACTTTACACTTGAAGATATGTATACCAAAAATAGGTATACAAACTAGACATATATTTTACACTTGAAGATAAATAGGTACAGCAAAAATAGGCATACAAAGTAGAGACAGACTTTACACTAGAAGATAGATAGGTAGATAAAAACAAGCATAT
>NW_013666921.1:194077-195154 GCF_000517525.1 Limulus polyphemus
ATAGGTAGATAAAAACAAGCATACAAAGTATAGACAGACTTTACATATGAAGATATATAGGTAGATAAAAACAAGCATACAAAGTATAGACAGACTTTACATGTGAAGATATATAGGTAGATAAAAACAAGCATACAAAGTATAGACAGACTTTACATATGAAGATATATAGGTAGATAAAAACAAGCATACAAAGTATAGACAGACTTTACATATGAAGATAGATAGGTACATCAAAAACAGACATGCAAACTAGAAACATACTTTACATTTGAAGATAGATAGGTACATCAAAAACTGCCTCTGTATATACGTAACATTCCCACCACTTCTCTTATAACGGTCTCGTTTATAGCTGTTCCTTGATGTCCATATAAATATTGACTTCTGATCACAGTAAGTTACTTACTTAGATCAAAACTAAAAGGTAACCCATATTTTCTGTTAACGAACAGTCACGACAGAGAAATTTGAAGAAACAAAAAGCATAAAACAAACTTAAAAGCTGTGTAAAACAGCGTTAATTGTTTTATAAAACATCTTAACAAATTTATGAAAATACGCTATCATTTATGATGAAAGTACGATTTATTTGGCAATTGAACTGTTGTATATACAGTTTTCATTCTGTTACAACGAGACGCGTAATTACAACTAGTATGTGTTTTTTACTCGAAAAAAAACAGCAAGTTAAGAGTCGAAAACTCACATGAGTATTTATTTTATTTATATGTATTCACATAGATATATTTTAATCTTTTTACGTTATTCAAACAACCTAAATTTAAATAAACACCTTACTAGTGCCTGAGCTATAAGAGCTAATTATTATTATTACTCGTACGCTTTAATTGGGACTAACCACGAGTGTCTAGTAAATTAAGTGTGGAAAGTGCATGTTTACCTGAAAGCAGTGCCTACAGTTGTCATAAAGTGCATGTTTATCTGACAGCAATGCCTACTGTAGTCATAAAGTGCATGTTTATCTGACAGCAGTGCCTACAGTAGTCATAAAGTGCATGTTTACCTGACAGCAATGCCTACAGTAGTCATAAAGTGCATGTTTACCTGACAGCA
>NW_013666921.1:196109-228791 GCF_000517525.1 Limulus polyphemus
CATGTTACCTGACAGCAGTGCCTACAGTAGTCATAAAGTGCATGTTTACCTGACAGCAATGCCTACAGTAGTTATAAAGTGCATGTTTATCTGACAGCAGTGCCTACAGTAGTCATAAAGTGCATGTTTACCTGACAGTAGTCATAAAGTGCATGTTTACCTGACAGTAGTCATAAAGTGCATGTTTACCTGACAGCAGTGCCTACAGTAGTCATAAAGTGCATGTTTACCTGACAGCAATGCCTACTGTAGTCATAAAGTGCATGTTTATCTGACAGCAGTGCCTACTGTAGTCATAAAGCCCGCCGCTGGGTTTGAATGGTGGGTATTTTGTCGGTTCCACGTGGTTGCAAAGACTAATGCCACTTGATCTCTACCGAGGCTCCATTTAACCCCCAGTTGTTGCTCAGAGAGTTTCTTATTCCTTATTTTAGATAACACTTCTATCGGTTTTAGGACCTACATGTTAAATTTGTGGGAAAAAACTATCTTGTTCTCTCTTTCTGTGTTTTAAGTGAGTGGGTAGGCCTAATAATGCGAAAACTTAACCAATTCAAGACACAAAAACTGGAAATTAATTCTATATATAAACAAATCCATTACTGAAATACAGAAATCATTTGACTGGAATTCTATTCTTTATGTTTAATACCATTTATTCCAAGAAATTTATGAGACTAAAAATGAGATGCAGAAATATTGAGGAAAGAGTTCAACTAAACATGTTGGTATGTAAGTAAATTAAAGTTGCTTTCTTGATGCATAAAAAAACTGACTTTGTTCTTTCAGTGTTTAAAATCAGATTTGCTTTCTTATTGTTTACATTTAGCATTGATTGCCTATCAGTTGAAACCTGTTTTACGTTTAACCATTCATTGACTTTGATTATTTTAAACTATTGATTTTCTTAGTGAATATTTTGATCCATAATGTTTTTGGTTTATATGTTATGCTAGTTACTATTTTCTAAGAAATAAACCGAATATTAGTTTAAAGTGTCCAATCTGCCATCGCCAAGTCAAGATGTTTTCTTTTGAATAATATGAAACAAACAATCCTGACAGCAGTGCCTACTGTAGTCATAAAGTTCATGTTTATCTGACAGCAGTGCCTACAGTAGTCATAAAGTGCATGTTTACCTGACAGCAGTGCCTACAGTAGTCATAAAGTGCATGTTTACCTGTTTTACGTTTAACCATTCATTGACATTTGATTATTTTAAACTATTGATTTTCTTAGTGAATATTTTGATCCATAAAATGCCTCTTGGTTTGTGAGGTTCAATTTTCATAGCGCTTGTTTGCAAATAAGGCGTGTTACTCAACAGATGGACCGAGGGAGGGGCTACTTTTGTCGTGTTTTATGTAATCACGTTTTTGGGTCTAACGTGTTTCTTATGGACCCTTTAAAACAAATTAAGAGATGAAAATAACATTTAACAGTAGATAAAGTAAATAATATTTAGCTTTTTTCTTCCTACAAATGAAAATAACCCAGGATATATTTTTAAATAATTTGTTTTGGAACTTTATTGTAAGTACATATTGCCTTAATATGAACTGAATTCGTTGTTTGAAAATTCATATAATTCACAGTATCATCTGTTTTAACTTTTATTACGCATTACGAAAATCACCTGTAGTGTTATTCCTCATGCCCATACTTTTCTACAGTTTCATAAATTCTCTATTTGTCCAACGAAAAGTTAGAATTCAACACAACTTGATCTAGTATCTAAGTGATGCTTGATATTTGTATTTATAATAAGAAGTCAGATTACTCTAAGCACGAAACGAGTTTGATAGGAAGAAGTAAACATTGCAGAGTGCACCTAAATAAAAGAAGAGAACAAAGGAGTATCTCCATACTGATGACAAATGCGACCATAATATTTACAATAACGTTGTTATAGTCTTCCTGCTGTTGTAACAGTATTCTGTGATCCTAATGTTTTTTCTTCTATAATAACATGATGAAGTTACTGTCGCGAATAAATAACAAATATAATTTTGGAAATAATAAAAAATATCTGCTAATAGAAGATTATATGATTTTTTTTCTTTCTATAACAACGTCTGTTTGCTATCAATCGATTTTATTCCATACTTTATTTCAATCTACGGGTATAATGAGTGTTTCGTATCTTCAGTTGTGATAAGTAAATTAAACTTCGACCAGTTTTAATAAGCACAGGTAAGTTTAATGTGGTTGTATATCATACTTTTGTTCAACGTTTCTTATTAACTAATAATCTCAATGCTCACAGAACAAAAACATCAAAAATGCACACTTACCCTGGAAAGGGTAGCCTGTAATAAGGGGCCTGATATTTAAAGAACTTGATACCGCCATCCCAGTCCCGGGTTGCATTAGCCACTGTCGGCACGTCCCGGCGGCGGGAGCGTAATTCCACTCGGGAATAGACACGGTGAATTCTAAGAAAACCCTGTTGGAAAGAGGTTTAACGCTCTTATTTGTGTCTCACAGAACTGCTGGTTCGATGGAAAGGTACTTTTTATTTTAGCCTTTGTCCTCTGTCTTTAATTTCTTCCAGTGAGTATGCCTATCGCAAAGTCAGCTCCAAAAATCGTAATTTGAAATACCGAATTGTCAAGAATGGCAGTTAGTTACTGCTACTAAATAGGAAGAACATAAATGGTAAGAATTTAACACGCTGTATTACCATGAAGATTTAGTCGGACTTCACGCTATTCTAATACAGTCAATCAACTCTGGATCCACTCACAATGCGCACCCCACAGTGTTGATACGCTACTAAAATATCCCCGAGTCTCTAGCACGAGGCTGTTCTGTCGCGGATGAATGGATGCCTTGTGGTGGGCAGGGCCGTCGCCCTTCAACAGAAAAGTTAATTCTTATTGGCCAGGGTGTTATATGTCGCTCAACTCGATCATGCCCACATCGGCATATCTCTATATAGTAGCGTCTCAGCTTTAGCTGGTTATATCTCGTTATCAGCTTACGTTTAATATGGATCGGGCCCTTAAACGGCCAGAATTTGATATATCATGTCACTTACGAAAGAAGAAACCACGGAATTTACCAGTGCAAGTAGAAGTATTGCGGAGAAGTTTACTTTACTCTTGTCGTAATGATCGGTCTACGAGAAATAACCAGTTTGTTTGTGAGTTTCAATTTTCATAACGGTCGTTTGCAAATAAGGCGTGTTACTCAACAGATGGACCGAGGGAGGGGCTACTTTTGTCGTGTTTTATGTAGATAATTATTATCATTTTTTAAAAGTGAAATTAAAGGGTAATAAACAAATGATCGTCTGTTGTTTGGTATTTATAAAATATGTTTACTCTTCAGCCTATGTATTTTAATTACTGACACGAGGAATGTAATTCCTCAGTTTTTGTATATAAAACATCTTTTGTGTTCTTCTGACAGTTGTAATAACTACAGACCCCATTCTGCTGGCACACTGTAGTACATGATATAGTGTTTAATAAAATGTATATCCCACACCATAGGCTTAGTTAATAAATACCTATTTGTACTTACGAAATGATTAGGTTTATTGTATGTTATTAACTGGCATTATTATGGCATATGCATCACTTAGTCATTTCTTTAATATATTCGTTTCCTGGGCCTGGCATGGCTTGGTAGTTAGGGCGCTCGACTCGCAATCTGAAGGACGCGAGCTCGAATCCCCGTCCCAGGACATACTCATCTTATGTGATTGCCAATTGGGCCAGTCATTCGGATGTAAAAATTTTGGGCAAACAAATATACTAGCCGACCACAAACTAGTTAGGGTTAAGATCGTAACGAAAAAAAAAAAATCCTGTTTAGGAATAGCATCAAACTAATATTCTATATTATAGAAGTTCTCAAGTTGTGGTTGGTGAACCACTAGTAGTGTGAGAGCTTCCTTAATGTGGTTGGTAGTCTGAGAATTAGTTATGTTCATGTGGTTGGTAGTCTGAGAGTTCCCTTCATGTGGTTGGTAGTCTGAGAGTTCCCTTCCTGTGGTTAGTAGTCTGAGAGCTCTCTTCATGTGGTTGGTAGTCTGAGAGCTCCTTTCATGTGGTTTCATAATTACGGAAAGGAAGATCAAATCCGAAACTTGAGAACTTAAAAATCTAGCTATATAAATTGTAGAAAAAATATGCGGAAAAAGGTGTAAAATTCTACGTTATATGGATTTTGAGTTGATGTGGGAAAAGTATTTTTTACTTAGAAGTTTTTGCACACTGTAAAATAATGATCTGCTTGCTGGTTTTCCTATAAAAGAAGAAGAGCGCTTGTTGGGGCTTTCTTGAGACAGAACGTTAAGGTCAGAGTTGAAAAGAAATCACTTAGAATTTTGGATTCAGACAATTAGAGTGTACTCCGAACTTGCAGACAAATCAGTTCGTCTTCCGATACCATTTGCTACAATATATCTATTCGTTAGGTAATGAAGCTCAAATAGCAGAAAAACGAATACTAAACCTGACCAGAGGCTAGAGCTGACGAACATTACATGACTTTTCTAACAAAAAACAGCCGTACCCATCGTACTAAAATATAGAAAGGTAAGTCTGTGGTTAATATCAATATTGTAGTGACTTAAAAAACAAAAAAGTTTGGAACCACTGTTCTATAACATCAGAAATAGAAAAAGTTAACTAGTACATATAATCTGAAAATATGAAAGGACTTATATTACTCCTTTCTGTTGGTAGGAAAACAGAATGTTTCGATACAAAACACTTGATTGAAACCATTTCTTTCAACTGTTATCAAACTAGAGAGTTCAAACGTTTCGACAAAAATCAAATGTTTAAATGAATTATTTAACAACAATGTGTCATGTTTTCAGAATCCCAGTTTGAAACTTCTCTACAACTTTTTCCTGTCCCTTGAAAGTATCTTTGTGCAGGCAGCAACAGTATTTTGGGTTACAACAAAAAATGAAAATCTGTGACGAGGCGAGACTTTTCACTAACATCAACATGACACACTTTAGATAAATTCTCGATGCTTTCTGTTAACAAACTATCAGTTGAAGGTTAAAAAAAACTGTTATTTACTAAAAGAGATACATATGTCAATTTGCAAACATAAGTGAACGTATATTTGATTGTTTATGCTATTTTATTAACTATACCTGGTTTTGAGGAGTGTTTCATGCATTGTATACAATTACTTCGTTTAGTTAGCAATGAAAGTTTGGTATGTTTTCCCGTTTAAGAATATTTTTTTGCATATATATATTAATGTAATGATTCTCGAGCAACAGAAAAATTACAGTTCTTGTTTAAAATAGACTTTTTAAACATAATACAATTTGATTTTTACATTGTGTAAACTTACATTTGGAGTTCTAGATGATTTTTTTTGTAATAAGCAAGTGAACAGTTTGCAAAGTTTCACATGTAAGTTTTTGGTTATTGTTCCAGATTTTAAATGACTTCTTGCGATATTTAATAAACAGATACATGTGCATAGGTTTTCCAATTCTTTTGACTTAGCTCAAGATTAACTTATGATATATATATATTAAAACAATAAATATGTTCATTTTCTAGAATAAAGTTATAATAAATAAGTGATATTCACATGAACAAATGCACATATCAACAGATGCAGAAAACACATTGGCTAGCTACGTTATTTTGTCTAACATCGCAGTGACAATAGTCTAGACACAGTATGTAAGATATTTCACAAGGTGCCGCAAAGCATTGTGTTCTATTGTTGGCCATTCGTCAATAATCTTGTCTGCAATTGGTACACCGATGTCAGCAAAATATCATGGTGACCGATGTGGCAACTAAGTCCATAATGCTGAATCAGATTTAGGTGTTGGAGATGGGAAATGAATGAAGCCACTTTTATTCTATTCCAACCAATGTCAGATAATACGAGCATGGAAGATTTTTTCATTATCATCATAGAAAAGCCTTTGCCTAACATGGTGGGAATGCGACATTCTTGAGTGGACATCAACAGTAATAATGCTGACGTACACTCTGGATTACATTCGTTCTGCTAATACAAAGAAAGGACTCAACTATTACCACGAGAATGTTTCACACACCATTATTCCACCTCCAAAAGCTTTCACTGTTGAAAAATACCAGCGGGGTCAAGTGCTTCATGTGGTTTTTAGGCATTTTTACTTCATCTTAAGTATCGAAAGTGAAATACGACTCACTAAACAATATGACACATTTGCAATCATTCCTCATTCGCGATTTTGCTTTAAACACAACTATAACAGTGTTTCCGTGTTTATATCTAAGATTAGTGGGTTTTGTGACTGATTATGGTTGTTATGACAATTTTGGATATGTTCTCTACATGACACATTAAGATAGTTGAATTCTGACTGTTCTTAAAAGAACCAGTCAGTTGTGTCACAATATGTCGTCTGTTACACTTAAAAAGTGTGTCAATCGTACTTCACTATATCAGCACACAACGTTTTGTACTAAGTTTTCTTATATCATTCAACTGCGACAGTTGGAAGACTTTGATGGCAGTTGTCTTTCAAAGACAGATCAATGAAACAGACTTTGTTAAAGACACTCCTGCTAAATAGGTGCTTTTTTTCATGCTCTTTTGAAAATTAGAGAGGTCCTTGCGGTTACCAATTGTCTGACAAATAATCTTGGTAAAACAATATATCTCTGTATTTATAGGACTCAATCAAATACCTAATGCACCACATGATTGGTTTATTTTAAGCAAATGAAAAGCATGTTTTACAAATCTCCCTATGTTTGTGGTGCCTAATAAAGTGGCCAGTCAGTATAATTGCATTATTATAATAAATAGTTCCTGCATAGTTATAAGTGTTGAGTATTTTAAGAATTTGCCCAAAACAGTACCAGAAATGGAGTCTGATACATTTTTACTATAAATATATCACATATTGTAGTTTTAAAATTTCAAATAAATATACTTATTGTATAATATTCTAACATATCGTATTGTGTGGTGGGTAGTATCTGTGTAAATTGACGTTTTCGGCATTTAGCTTTAGTATCAAAATACTGGAAGTACAGCCTTCTGTGGTATGCAGGCATGCTACATGTTCCCTTATTCAATTTAAAATATTTCAAAAATTTCGAACATATGTGTACATAGTCTTAATGTAAAATGTCCATCAAAGGAATTGCCAAATTCCTTTTCCCTAGTTGTTTATTGAACTGGGTCATTCAATTAAGGTATCAGATGCACTTTCTTATGGGAATGGTTCATGTGAAGTTGAGCTATGTAGAAACAGACACTGATAGTTTCACAAGCAGGTCAGGTGATACCTCTTGGATACAACTATCATTATTTTGCTATGGAAATGACCTACAGTCACGTGGTAAGCACATGTACCCTTATTAAAATAACATTATTATTTTACCTATATAATGCTATGTTTTTCAGTGTGGGACACATTTTTAACAGTAGTATTAGATCAGATTTGAGATACAGGTTTAGGTTCATCAGAGAGCTCCCTGGTAAATGTACTACAGAAAACAATTGTTTAACTTTAATTGTTTATTTGTGTTGAGTAAAGATTATTTCATTGTGTTTTATATTGTATCCAGACTGAGCCTATAAGAGAAATGAGATTCACTCCATAATGCACTTTCTGAAATCAAAAAGCTTGTTATTTCATGACTCATATTCAATTACTCTTAAAGGAAAATTAGTGCTACTGAGAATACCACAAAGTAGGTAAGAAGGATAAACTTGGTGCTGTGACCACAGGATTTGATTTTCAGTTTTCTGTGTTTCTCTAGTCAAGTGTATTTGCCTTTGTTCTTCTGAACTCTTGCATTATTGAGTTGCACCTTTGCACTTAATTCCATGGCATTTTTCACTAGTCTATGGACTTATGAGCAAGTTGCTGAGGATATACAACTGTCAAAGGGGATTGTGAGGTCTCTTAAAAGTCCCTTTTTTGCATTGGACTTTTGCTGATGCCGTAAAGGTAAATGATTTCTTTCTTAATCTAGTCACAGATTTAGGAAAGAAAGTCTCTACAATTTGGTACACCTAGAATGGCTGATCGTGTTCTCCCATTAAGATTTAACCTCAATGTATAGGTGCCATGGACGACTGATGATCATCAAGGTGGTGAGCAGACTAGCAGGGCAGTTTCTACAGGACTCACTGACAAAAGAAGTCTTACTCTGGCTCTAGTTAATGCCATCTGAGACCAATCAACAGATTCGAAAGGTGCAGCTGGTGGAAAAAATCTGTTAGCCATAACTGTTTTGTCAACAAGTAAGAAGGCATGAAGAAACTGTTGAAATTGGTGATCCATAGGGCAGTTAGGAGCTTCTCTGTGATAGAAATGATATTGTCAGGCAACCATAGGTCTGAAGTATTTGTGAAGTACAAATACGAAGTATGTATATATTTAAAGATTTTCAAAAAGGACATTTTATTTTTTAACATATAGAACGTATCGTATGGAGAAAGCAGCAAGTCGAAAATGTTATTAAAAAAACGTGGACATTAATGAACCACAATATCAAATAATAAAGATACAGGCTTGAAGCCTTTCGCAGGAGTTAACCTGGGACAAATTCTGTGTCTTAAGATAGAGGCGAGAAAATTCACAGCTACGAACTCCAGTGCCAGACATATTGAGATAAAACCCCAATTGTTTAGATGAAGCTTCTGACAAAATGAATCAACCACCAAAACCAGTTAATGGACAGGCGAGGAAAGTCACTGAGTGAATTAATCTTAGTGAAGAGACATAAGTTACACGGTTTGTCGTTATACACCCTAAGTTAATTGTCTTGAATGATTTCGCCAAAGATATTAGATAAGTGACAGGAATTAGTTTTGTAAAACCAATAACATTGTGGATTTTGGTTACAGTCTGATGGAATAGTCTACTTGATGATGGAAGATCCCACTTATACCAATCGAATTAACAGAATTACTTTTAAGAGTAGATCTGCTAATCTTTTTGAACAATCGGAAAATACTAAAAAATGTGTATATAATTTCGTGTTTTCTACTCAAAATCTGAAGTAGCTCCGGGGAATTGTTCTGATTCCAGAAGACAGAAGATGACAGTAATCCAGAATCTTCCAGAAGTTTGCCATACAAGTATGTTATTTCTGATCTAGTCTAACATTGTTTCACTTAAGGTTCAATAATGTATGAAGAGAGAAAATTGAAAAATATTAACTGTACTAGAGACATAGTAAATTTGAAATTTCTTAAAGTGGAATTACTTAAAGATATCTTAGAAGAATTGTTAATACAGTTATACAGATTATAACCGAGAGGATTTTTCGTGTTAATTTGGTTGATAACTTAATTAATGTTGTGTCTATGTTAGTGAACATAATAGAAAGCCTTATTAATGAACCCCTAGATCTTCTGAACAAAGAACTCAATGATTTAGAGTTAGTGTTGTTTCAAGATAATCATAGATCTCTGTAATAGAGGTTGAACAGATCACACACACAGAAATTTACAAAATAGCAAACGAGGATTTGGACCATTTCCTGAAGAATTTCAAGCAGGTCACTGCCTGGAATGGCTGAACACAGAAACAGGCTACGTAATGCTTGACCCTAAGTTTGGATGGCCCAGCCCATGATTCTATTGTGCACTTGTGTGCAGCCCAACTACAGGATTGTAACACAGTTGTAGCTGAGTTGTACACAGGTTTTCACTTGGTGGAGAAACAAGCTGCTTATGAGGCCAAGTTCAAGGTTCAAACTACGTTGAAGATTTAAATAAAACCCTGTCGTTTTGTTGCTCCCTTGATGCCTCACATCTGGTATTAAAGTTATTAACCATACAGAAATTACAACGAATATGCCGTCTTGGCTAAAATGTTTGCGCATTGATCTATATTGATGTTATTGTCTATGTACGTGGGGTAGTTATTGAGTAAATGCCCGAGTAGTAACAGAGAAGATAGTGTATGATTGGACAGATATGTACGAGTTGTTATTCTGGTCTGTATAAGTTGTTTTGAGCATTTGTTCGTCAAAAAACACACACACACCTATTTTGTATAAAAGGATGTGCTTTTGGTGTAATATTTTTCGAAACAGATCAACGCTGTGTTCAGACAATTTCTCTATATTTGATGTAGAGTCATGGCTTGTCACGTGCCAGAAGTTAAAGGGTGTCAAATTATTCGTCTGCTGAGAAAGGATATGAAGCAAATGGATAATGTCAAACAGTAACAAGAATCCTGAAACGATATAGGACTACCGGAAATGTTGTTCCAGGAAAGTCTACTGGTAGATGCTGATAAACTCATGTCCGAGATTATTGTGTTTTGATCAGGTTGACACTTCAAGGTCGAAAGAAGTATTACAACATCTGACGACAGGAATGACATTAAAACATTCATCACAGGGGGTATCCAGAAGAACGATGTATGGGAAACTGAACAAACAATGTTATTTTGCAAGAAGGGCTGTCTGCAAAACAATATTAACCAAAATTTACTGCCTTCAACATGTTACTTGGTCAATACAGCATGCCAACTTACAGTTAGGACACTGGTGACATGTCATCTTTTCAGAAAACTTTTGATTCTGACTTGTTAAAGCTGGTGGTAGGTTTCTTATTCGTCGTTTGCCTGGAAAACAAATGAGGGAAGACTGTCTTTCCCATATAAAACACACAGTAGGTGGTGGAGTACATGTTTCGGCAGCTATTCATCATGATGGAAAACTGTTCTTCATATCCTCCAAGGAAAAGTCAATGGCGCTTCCTACAGGCAATACATGGAGGCGAAATTTCTGCTATATGATAGGGCAAGATTTGACAATAAGTTTGTGTTCCAGGATGACACTACCACTGTTCACATTACAGGATTATCTCGATCAAGAAAACATTACAAGATTGCCATGGCCAGCACAGTTTCCATGTAGTAATCCCATTGGGAACAGTTGGGCGGAACTGAGCCGGAAAATTGATAACCATGACCCTAAACCAACTACTGTCGTTTTGTGGAGGTTAATGGAGTACGAGGAGGAATAACTAAGTACTGAATGTTTAATATGTACTGATATAAGGCCACAGACGCTAGATATAATCATTTGATGTTATATTTTGTCATCATACATGTTTTGGTAAGGTTTTGTTGTGATAGGTGAAATGCTGAATTACACATCGTTCTATATGAGTCTGATAAAATTCTTTGTTGTTCTAATAAATCGTTCATGATTCCAATAAAACCTGTCTCATTAAACAAATTACATATTTAGATGCTTAATATAACACGTATTTTTCACTCTGACAGAGCTAAGTGTATTTTTGCTCCATCTTAATAATAATAATTTTATTTGTTACAAAATATACAAACATTTTGACCAAGACTGTAGAACTAACAGTCAAAGATTTAAGCTTTAACATAAACTGAACAATCAAAAACCTCTTTGTATTTGTATAACAGTATAAAAATCTTATACATACTGTTGTTTAACAATATTTAAGATAAATCCATTACTTGAATATAATAAAAATAAGGAAATAGAATTATAGGTATTATATAGAAAAATATCTGTTCATACTTCAAATAATAAATTGTGGAATTAAAGGTTAAATTTTACGTCGAAACCACGACCAATAATATGTTTCATATCTTTGATAAGTGGTGTACGACCAATAATATGTTTCATATCTTTGATAAGTGGTGTACGACCAATAATATGTTTCATATCTTTGATAAGTGGTGTACATGCAGCATTAAGTAATTGTTAACCATTGTTTCCATTTATACCCACTGGTGGTCCACTGTCTTGTGTAGGATGGCAATAGCTTCTTTGATTTTTCTCCATTTGGTGTTTTCTTCTCTGTCTGTATTTTTTAGGTCTGTTATGTGGTTGTTTTTCTGAACGACAAAAGCTATATCAGATGTGTTTATAGCACGGTTCTTAATATATCTTTGTGTTATATGAACATTACTTGTAATGAGCGTTGTTTTTCCCCAATGTATTGTTTATTACACTCACACCTGATGCTACAAACCACGTTTTTTGTGAGGGGACTGGAAAGTGGGGTTTTTACTAGGGGTGCTTATCTCATCATAGTAGTCGATACGACACGTATCTAGATACAGAAGTTTTACCAACGATTTGTTACAAAATGTGACAGTCTATCTATATTATCTATATTACCAGCATTGTCTTATTTAAGTACTTCACACTTTACAGTGCTTTTCAAATTCTCAGGTTTGATCAACTACATGGCAGCTGGCAAGAGAAGGAAAATAAAAACGTTAATATCTGTCTATTTAATTTGTTATGTTACTTTGCATGTAATGTTTTTGATAAAAGAAATGAAGACAACATGTAGTACTCAATACTCATCTTCCATTATTAAATCATTAATTTTAGCGAAAACACTTTATTGGAAATTCTGATTTATTTCTGTACAAAAGATTTATTATGTTTACCGAAATCGTATGGTAACGCTGTATCGCCACACCTTTAGATTTTACCTTTGTAAGTCTGTTGCGTGGTGTAGGAGGATTTAAGAAATCTACAGTGATGTTAAGTTTATTCGTTATCCTACGAAGTTTCTCCTAGGCCTGGCACATAAGAAAAAAATAACTTTTTTTTGTGATTGTCAAGTTGTGGTTCATTAGTAGATGAGACAGGTGGACCGTTTAACATATGGTGAATCGTATTTTTTGGATATCTCTTATTCCTGAAAATCATCTCAAGATGTTTAAGTTCTTAATCCGGGTAAAACGAGGAGCATGTACTTGTAGATGTAGATTTTAAAGTTTTAATAATCCCAGTTCTGAGAGCTATTGTACGATATGAATAAAAATTCATTTTTAAGTCTCTTTCCCATGGTCAGCTTATCTAAACTTGTGTCTATGTGAACCAAGAACATCCAGGAATGGAAGAGTGTTATCGGCTTCACGTTCTATGGAAAATCGTATGCTGTCAAATTTGCTGTTCATATGAATATGAAAGGCTTTGAGTTCTTCCTCTCCATGGGTCCACCATCTTTTTTCTAAGAACCACCGAACCCATAGGTCCACTATTTGTGCTCTAGAAACCACTTAACCCATGGATCCACTATCTGTGTTCTAAGAACCACCGAACCCATGGGTCCACCATTTGTTTTCTAAGAACCACCGAACCCATAGGTCCACTATTTGTGCTCTAAAAATAACGTAACCCATGTATACACTATTTGTGTTTTAAGAACCACCGAACCCATAGGTCCACTATTTGTGTTCTAAGAACCACTGAACCCATGGGTCCACTATTTGTGCTCTAAGAACCACTGAACCCAAACCCATGCTTTATTGTTTGCATCCAAGGTATGTGATTTATGAACTGGTTGTTGGATAATAAATTGAATGTTATTCACAAATTGTGGTTAAGTGCTTACAAACGATGAGGGAACTAATCAATTTGAATACAGTATGACATATGTTGCACTTTACAAAACTGTTCATTATTCATTGTTTTTCTTGGTCAATCACCGGTGGTTATGGGCCTCATTTTTTTTTCCTAGTGGACAGCATATTCACTTTTTATTGATACTATTCAAACATTCCGATGAAAAATATTTTAAAACAAACTTTGATAAGAATGTCCCTGCTAGATAGTCTTCAATTGCAATGCGCCTATTAAAGCTCAATAGACTCTTGCTCTAACAAATTACCTTGCAGACTATATAGGGATTTATAGGGTTCAAGCATTCATCTCAAACATCAAGTTATTAGTCTATTTTACATTTACAATAAATGAAGTGTTCCGTATATGTTGAAAGTTTGATACAAAATTAATAATCAGTGTCAGATAACTCTTTATAAAATGACACAAACTTAAGATTTCACCTCATTATGTTCTCAGGTAAAGCTCTTTTGAAACTAACTGACTACTAGAGGATTTACTTTCAACTTTGGAACTTTCCGTCATTAACAACCTAACTGTGCGATATGACGATGTCAGAAATAAACCATACATAATGATATAGTAAATGACCATATCTTTATTACGCAAAATTTCTAAGTTTATTATAGGTTTCTGCATTTAGATACAAGTTCTAAATTAATAGGATGTACTTAATCTTGAATGGCACTGTTACGATCGTGTTATACTCGCACTCTATTTTATCTTCTTATGTCTACCAACTTCATTAAGGTTTTATTTATTTCTATCAAGAATCGACTCACACTAACGTACACATAAGAAATTGATATTTGCTACTGGTAATCAATAACAATAAACTTAGAAATAGAATAGGTTTTGTTTCTTACTGGGAGCTTTATACTTTATTCCTTCGCCTCTGTCATTTTATTTGTTCTCTCTCACATCTCCTCTTTTTCTCTTCTTTTGTTGAATTCCTGTCTCTTATATTCTTTTCTCAAACCCATGCTGAAATGGTCCCTTTCTTTCTGACATTGCACATCTTTCCTCTTTTTTGGAAGCGTTATAATATTTCATAACCATAGTCTCCATAATTGTTGAAATGCGGCCACTATACCAATAATTTTGTAATGATTTAGGGTAATGTAATCCCTTAATTTCTTAGAGACTGACCAAATGCAGGCCGCTCTATCAACTTTAACCGATGTTACTTTACACCTAACTTTATAACACATCTACTGCCTGCCTTTTCCTGAATATATTCAATAATGTTGATTGAATACAATCTTCGACGTGTTTCATTCGAATGAAGAAGAGGCTACGAAATTCCGTGTCATCACACACTTCTTTAGATTGTTTCACAGTATTTTGTGGAACACTGTTAATTTAGTTGTCTTTCCGTATATCACATTACAGTTCTCAATCCTTGTTCAGATATTTTACGAACTTCACAGTCTCGTACCTGCCTCTCTCTATATATATATATATCATTCTAACATTTCAAAAAGTTTATAGTCTTTTTATATGTATATCACCACAACACTAAAGTTCACAGCCTATATATATATATATATATATATATCCATACTCAATTAATTGGTAAATACCCTCCGTCTCCTTCATACAACTTTTACTGTTAAAGTTTGAACCAGTAACTTCACAAGGTACTACTATTACTTGCATAACCAGATATTCACAAACAAAATAAATTAAAATCCTAACTGAATGTATCTTAGGTTCTATATCTCTCTTTATATAATGTATATTAGTTTTAATTAGAGTAAGGTCATAGGATGATCTAAATAACCCAAGTGTAAGAGGGTATCTACATTTCAATGACCACTTTTTGGGTCTATAACCTACAGTAAAACTAAATTCCCGTAGAAACAAACTCCATTCCAGCAGTTTTATGTCTTCATTCTTCATTTTGTGCAAGGAGATTAAATGGTTATGATCTGTTTCCACGACAAACATTTTGTTTAAAAGAAGGGGTTTTGGTCTGTTAAGCCTCAACACAATTGCTAAACACTCTGTTTTTCAGTGGTGACTGAAACGTTCTTGGGTGTCAGTAACCTTGCTCTTAAACATACCACTGGATATTCTTTGTCATCCTCACCTATTTGATTCAGTAAGACCCTTAGAGCTGTATCGGCTATATGAGTTTGTACAATGATGGTTAACATCTCCTTATAATTATGTAAAATATGCTTTTTACGCAGTAGCTCCTTTAATTTCCTAAAGGCCCTCTCCCACACAACACATTTTGCACCAGATTTACAGGTTAATGCTGTGAGTGGCGTTGATGCTTCCATAAATCTAGGAATAAACATTCTGTTATACCCTACCAACCGCGAGAAAACATTTAAATCCTTTATTGTCCTAGGTTACCCAAATCTCTAATAGCTTTTACCTTTGTCTCTACTGAGGCAATCAATTCTTTACCCATCATATGACCTAGATACCCTATGCATTTACCTGGTTTTGCTGTTAAGCCTGGTTTACTCAACCCGTCTAGTACTTCTCTCAACACCCTTAGGTGCTTATCCCAATTATTAGTATGTATGTCAGTGTTATCTATGTAAGCTATGAAGGACTTCTCTAAGTCCCATAAGACATTATCTATTAACATCTGAAATATTACTGGAGCTTTCTTTGCTCCCGTGGGATTTTATTAAACTCAAATAATCCATAACATAATTCTTAATTTTAATCCATAATTATTTTTATCCTTTTCCACTAACCCGACTTGTAAATAACCTTTTGAGAAATCAATTTAACTAATGTATTGTGTATACTTGACTAACTTTATTTATCATATCCTCCATGTAAGTTAATGGGTATGAATAGGTGATAATAACTTCATTCAACCTCTTCGGGTCAGTACATAACCTTACATCATCTTAGATACTAACACAGTCGATGCATAAGGGCTAGAAGATTCTCTTATTTTTTCTTCTTTCCACAATTTTTCTATCTCATCTTTTAGAGATTCCCTCAAACGGTATGGTCATCTCATTTCAGGTTCCTTTATCGTAGCATTAGAGGTATTTTATTTCATGCTTAATTAGGCAGGTTTGCTCTAGCCTATCATCAAATAAACTCTCATAATATCTCACAATCTCACGCACTTTTTTCTGTTGCTTATGAGTTAATCCTTTAAAAATCGTAACATGCTCTATCTGCTTATAAGGATCTAAGATAGTTTTCTGTTCACTCTCGTTACTACCAGCCACACAAGTTTCGTGTTCGACTCTGCATGACTTAAGTATATTTACATGATACGCTCGTCCCACTACTTCTCCATCCCTTACATCTACCTCATTTGTCACTTGACCAAGATGCTTAATTATAAGAAAAGGACCTATCCACCTTGCTGCTAAACTATCTTGGGATGCTAAGTCGAGTACCGTAACTTACTCATTCACTATCTCTAACATCCTTATCACTGTGAAGCTTTTGTTTAATTGTAGTGTAATAATGCTCGGAGACTGCTTGAATGGGTAATGAAGAAAACCTTTAATATAAGTTTAACATAACAGCAAATGTACAACGTTTCGATAAGGTTTTGTCATCATCAGGTACAAGTAGTTTACACCGACACAGATATATATATATATACAGAATGGAACAAAGAGGTCACATGACCGGATACTGTTGCACAACTTAGAAGAGATATCTTGGTACCCCAGGGTGTTGGTTAAGAGTAGGGTTGTTTTGTTCTATTAAGATGGATTCCTTGATTTTTCGTTTGTTTATGTTTGGTTCTTTGTTTAAAATTACCGTGTTTTTAAAAGATATACTATGGTTTTTTTTTGAGTTGCAATGAAGGAAAACATGGGACGATTTTTTATTGTGTTCTGTGAATCTGGTTTCCAATTTTCTTCCTGTTTCTCTGATGTAGAATTCTATGCAGTTGTTCTTAGTCTTTTGAGTAGCTTTGGCCACTAACTTCTGCCCCTATACTAACCTTTGCCTCAAGCTGGTCACTATGCTCAAACACTTCATGGCTCGTTTTTTCTATCTATTGTATCATTCTGATTACGTTTACATCTTAACACTCATTCCTGCCAGTAATAATAATTTAGCCAGATTTTAGTTACTTCCGGTTCATATATCATGGTTTCATTGCAGCATTTATTCAAACTCTCATCTTCTATTTCTTTTTGATCCATATCTCCTAATCTAACAACAGTTAAAAATTTGTCGTTATTTGTATCATTTACTTGATGAATTATTACTTCTCTAACTCCTACCCTGTTTTATAGTTTACTCTAATCTCATTTGTTATCTGGCTACTTTCACTACGTGTTACCAAAGCTATTGATGTATTTAGCAGCCCAATAACTTCTACTTCATTACTAAGCAAAACCAGATATAGGATACCATCCACAACCCCTATGACTATTTTATCTTCAATAGCTCGACATTTCAATGAGTCTTTAGCTAATGGTACAATATACTGAGCCCCTTTTTTATGTGATGCTAAATCGAACTAATGCTACAAAAGTTAGCTATATACCATACTGGTCACCTTTCTTATTCTGCCCATAAAAGTTAGCTATATACCCTACTTGGTCACCTTTCTTATTTTGCCCATAAAAGTTAGCTATATACCCTACTTGGTCACCTTTCTTATTCTGCCCATAAAAGTTAGCTAAATGCCCTACTTGGTCACCTTTCTTATTCTGCCCATAAAAGTTAGCTATATATCCTAATTGGTCACCTTTCTTATTCTGCCCATAAAAGTTAGCTATATACCCTACTGATCACCTTTCTTATTCTGCCCATAAAAGTTAGCTATATACCCTACTGGTCACCTTTCTTATTCTGCCCATAAAAGTTAGCTATATACCCTACTGGTCACCTTTCTTATTCTGCCCATAAAAGTTAACTATACACCCTACTTGGTCACATATAAAACATTTTAGCAGATGCTTGTAATTTCTCTCCTAATTTCCAAAATCACTTTGAGAAAAGGTTCTCCTTACATTTCTTTGGGAGCACTGACCCAGTTTTATGTGTTTGTGGTAAGTGGTTTTACTTGCTTGATTTTTGAGTACTTTCAACCTACTATGTTTCCTTGTCACTAGATATTCATCTGCTGACGTCACTGTCTCACGTGTCTTCACTGGCTTCCGATCTTTTAACCATATTACTATCTGTGTTGATAACTTTTTCAGACTTTGCTCTTGCAACATGAAATCTACAATCTTGTGAGCATCTCCAGCACAGTTAGATCCTTTGATCCATTTAAATTAACTATTTAACAACTCATGCAACCTTGTTTCATGCTCTTTAAATGTTTCACTTGCCATTTTTTCGAATTTCCTGTGATAAGTCTTTGGACTTAATTCATGTCTATAAAGTAGCTAATATCGTTCTTTAGTTTGTCTGCCAACCTTATCTTATTATATGCTGCTAACGCCATTACAGGTAATGCGGAAAGTAGTTTCCCGTGGCTGCCATTTCTCTGCTATCGCTATTTTGTCAAAAACACAGTGAAATAATCTATATCACTTTTGCAAAATTTAGACAACTGAATATGGGTGTTTCATTCATGCATGTCAGCCCTATTACCAGAATTACATTGCCTTATCATCAACTTGAAGACTCTTTGCTTATGCCTGTCTTCTAAATTTAGCTCTAAACGTTTCTCTCAGTTTCTTTTTCCAAGAGTTTATTCTTAGCTTACGAACATTTAATTTTTAACACCACTCACAGATTCCATATTTTCACGAAGCTGAAGGTTAGAAAAATCATCTATTGTGATTCCTGCCTCAATTAATACTTCACGTATCTCATCTTTTTTCCAATTGCTTCTACACGTTATACTCAGTTTTCTATATTTATTTACAAACTGACTTATTGTCTATGGTTTACAATTTTCATCAATGCTAGTGTTAATTCTCTACTCATTTCAATGAAGCACAGAACTGATTACCAATAAAAATCGCCTGAATCACTGTAAAAACTAAAACAGGCAAGATGAGAAAAAGAAAACTTCATTGCCTCATCTAGTTGACTTTTCTCTTTGACTTTTGTTGTTGTTGTGGTTCCAACTTCAAACTTTTATTTCGTTGTTGTGTTTTGATTCCTAACGAATTGGTGAATTTTACTCCTGACATCACGTTGTTACAACTGTGCTATACCCACACTTCGCTTTCCTTGTAAAACTGCAAGATTACCACTAAGGCACGTAGAAATAGTTTGTAGAAGATATAACGGTAATTCATGGATTGAGTCTCATCAATAGATTATGGACTACATTCTAGTTACTGCAAATACAAAATAAACAACACCAGGTATTCTCTCTTAACCATTTTGTTCTGGTTGGCCTGGTGACTAAATATTTATAAATATACATTACACACTGTTTTGTGATTAAACCAAATTAGTGTCGGTAAGATAAAGCACATGATCTAATACAATGAATATTTTGTTGTCCGTTAAATTGTAAGTTTTAATTTTATATATCTTATACATTTAAATATCCATAATATCTAACAACGTCATTGGTGGCCAGCTGTGAGTCATTCTACCTCATTTCATGGAAAATGGTTATAGATGTCAAAGTTTTCTTCCAACGAAGCTGTAAAAATAAATAATTTAGTGACAAATGTTTTCCAGTGATGATAAGATAACGCTGGAATGTTTAGCTTACGGGTATATTAAGTCTAAACTGTTATAAACAACTGCGTTAGGATTCTACTAGAGTGTGATATAATCTTTAACCATTTAATATGGCAGTAGCACTTTGGAATGGAACAACATGATCCGCTCGTTTTATAGAAATACGAATTACAGGCATTTCATATCAGCCAAGTTAATAATACAGATATAACTGTCATCCAAATATTCTGGAAACTAGAAGGTCACAGGGACAGAATGTCTCAAGTTAATAATCCAGATATAACTGTCATCCAAATATTCTGGAAACTAGAAGGTTACAGGGACAGATTTTCTCAAGTTAGTAATCCAGATATAACTGTCATCCAAATATTCTGGAAACTAGAAGGTTACAGGGACAGAATTTCTCAAGTTAATAATCCAGATATAACTTTCATCCAAATATTCTGGAAATTAGAAGGTTACAGGGACAGAATGTCTCAAGTTAATAATACAGATATAACTGTCATCCAAATATTTTGGAAACTAGAAGGTTAGAGGGACAGAATTTCTCAAGTTAGTAATCCAGATATAACTGTCATCCAAATATTCTGGAAACTAGAAGGTTACAGGGACAGAATTTCTCAAGTTAATAATCCAGATATAACTTTCATCCAAATATTCTGGAAACTAGAGGGTTACAGGGACAGTATGTCTCAAGTTAATAATACAGATATAACTGTCATCCAAATATTCTGGAAACTAGAAGGTTACAGGGACAGAATTTCTCAAGTTAATAATCCAGATATAACTGTCATCCAAATATTCTGGAAACTAGAAGGTTACAGGAACAGAATGTCTCAAGTTAATAATACAGATATAACTGTCATCCAAATATTCTGGAAACTAGAAGGTTACAGGGACAGAATTTCTCAAGTTAATAATTTAGATATAACTGTCATCCAAATATTCTGGAAACTAGAAGGTCACAGGGACAGAATTTCTCAAGTTAATAATACAGATATAACTGTCATCCAAATATTCTGGAAACTAGAAGGTCACAGAGACAGAATTTCTCAAGTTAGTAATCCAGATATAACTGTCATCCAAATATTCTGGAAACTAGAAGGTTACAGGGACAGAATTTCTCAAGTTAATAATCCAGATATAACTGTCATCCAAATATTCTGGAAACTAGAAGGTTAGAGGGACAGAATGTCTTAAGTTAATAATCCAGATATAACTGTCATCCAAATATTCTGGAAACTAGAAGGTCACAGAGACAGAATTTCTCAAGGTATATCCCCACGTTTTCTTAAATGTACCAGAAGATAGATCAATAATCATCACCCTAATATCACCTCAATGACAGAATACAACGCTGCGTTTAGTACAATTTCTAACTGTCTGTTTAACCCTAGTATTAAAGCTGGGGACCGTCTTCTATCAGATTTTTAAATATTTTTTTAAAGCTATTTATGGAATAAAGTGCTTGTTGGTCCAAGACTTACATGGTTACATACGAGTGACACAAAAAATAATAATAAAAAACATCATAAGTATTGCGGGGTTCCCTATGTGTTTTTACACACAAAATGGGTGATTTCACACTTTTTGTTAGTTCTTCATAATAAGTGATGTGACAGATAAATACGTAAAACTACTCAATGTGATGCAATTTTTGGACCCAACAAGTAGTTAACGGTAAATGAATGAGTCGGAATTTGAGGGTTAACATAACTACTGAGACACAAAAGAGACTGTTCGAATAACGTAAACAATATCCAGTACGTCTAGGGAGAATTTATATTTTTAGATATACTGTAAGTTGTAAGTAAGTGAATTAATATATATATATGTCTTGCAATAATTTTCGATAGCAACAGAAAAAAATACAAAAATACGTATTTTTCATATAATTGTTCTCGAACTCCACGTTTTACGTCTGTTACATAAATTTCACCCTAACCTCATTCTGGGAAAATAGCTAGGCCATTATTTTCTTGAAACTTACATATTTGTGTACTTTGTACAGAACAGACTAGAAACTAAAATATCAAAGAACGTCTACGGTGTCTACGTACTCTCGAGCACACATTACTGACAACTCAATATGCTGTTCGACATCTTCATGTGCTTCCGGCCACCCTAGTGTGTAGTATATCATTAATCTTAATGTTTATTGCCCCGAAATAAGTTACAGTTCTTGTCGGGGACTTATTCAGGTCCAGTAACTGGTCCATCCTGTTCGATTCTAGGTTTTTGTGGTTTGGTTGTCCACTGTATCTCTTATAGCTACGACCCGTTGGTTAGTGTTAAAAATGATAGGGTCCGGGGGTGTCATTATAAAGCTCCGTGGAGTAATAATAGTTTTATGGGGGCTTTAAATGCACTCTATGCTCTGTAATTGGAAGCCAAATTGAATGTTTGAATGTTGAACAGATCGCGGCATTCTGCTGCTTAACTGGGTGTACCTGCAGCATGTCTTACAATGGGCTTAGACAATGAGCAGGAATTAAAAAACATGTCCAGTCTCGAGTCTTTCTTTTGAGACAGCCGCTTACAGGTTGGTCTGTCTTGTGAAAGTGTGCACGTGCACTAGGTTCTGCCCACCCTCGAAGTAGGATCAAAAACTCATAATAAATTCATGTATAACTGTATTAAAACTAAGGTGTAGTAACAGTTAAAATCTCATCAGCACAGATTCACTTTTTGTTTTGCATCCGGTGTAAGGAATCATTTGTTATAAAAAGTATGTAAAGAACAGTTAAAATTAATCCGATCAGTTGGCACCTTATTGTGTAGCATGCTTTACAAAAATAAATACGTTGTTATTGACAAGTTGGTCATTGAAACAACAATATATATATTATGTAAAATTAAGTACCTAGAGTAGTTAATTATGGAATTAAATCCGGTCATAGGATCCTGAGATAAGTTAGTTTTAATTAGATTTCGATACAGATCTTATTTTACTATGCACAACAACAACAACAACTAGATATGAGTGTACTATCACATAAGTTGAACAGATGATATATAATCCAAACATTCTATGTTATATTGGTCACGATCATAGCTTTTACCTCTCTATACGCAGACTTTTTTTTCAAACATTTCGGTTTCACGTAGTTTTTCGCTATATTTACTGCTGTAACTAATACATTACTTATTACTCTATTCTATACACTAAATGTAATTTACTTTTAGCGTTTCTAAGAACCCATGAGTGAAAGTAAATGATAATGTGTTAACCTCACTACACCTACCATATCCAACGAAAAAGGTTTTTCGTCCAGTTCTAGAGCTCATCAAACAAGCTTGGATACTACAGTCAACGCAGTGGTACACACTATATATCATCTGTTTCATGTACAACACTTTTATTGTGTGAACAGGATTATGTTAGTGAATTGAAAGTATTATAGATTTTATTTAAATCATTTACAAATCAGATTTTTAGTGTTAGAGTTAATAACATAACATTTGCAATTTTAACTTTAACACCGATTAGTTATTTATATTTATTATTATCATTATTGGATTATCTATTTGTATTTATTATTATCATTATTGGATTATCTATTTGTATTTATTATTATCATTATTGGATTATCTATTTGTATTTATTATTATCATTATTGGATTATCTATTTGTATTTATTATTATCATTATTGGATTATCTATTTGTATTTATTATTACCATTATTGGATTATCTATTTGTATTTATTATTATCATTATTCGATCATTTATTTGTATTCATTATTATCATTATTGGATTATCTATTCATATTTATTATTATCATTATTCGATAATTTATTTATATTCATTATTATCATTGTTGGATTATCTATTCATATCTATTATTATCATTATTCGATAATTTATTTATATTCATTATTATCATTGTTGGATTATCTATTTATATTTATTACTATCATTATTGGATTATCTATTTATATTTATTATTATCATTATTGGATTATCTATCTATATTTATTATTATCATTATTGGATTATCTTTTCATATTTATTATTATCATTATAGGATTATCTATTCAAATTTATTATTATCATTATTCGATCATTTACTTATATTCATTATTATCATTATTGGATTATCTATTCATATTTATTATTATCATTATTCAATAATTTATTTATGTTCATTATTATCATTATTGGATTATCTATTCATATTTATTATTGTCATTATTGGATTATCTATTTATATTTATTATTATCATTATTGGATTATCTATTCATATTTATTATTATCATTATGGGATTATCTATTCACATTTATTAGTATCATTATTCGATCATTTACTTATATTCATTATTATAATTATTGGATTATCTATTTATATTTATTATTATCATTATTCGATCATTTATTTATATTTATTATTATCATTATTCGATCATTTATTTATATTTATTATTATCATTATTGGATTATCTATTCATATTTATTATTAACATTACTAACATTCAAAAGAACTGGTGAACCAGCTAGCTAGTTTTCTTGTTCCTAGAGCAGATCAAACAACCACAGCGCCAACGGGGGAAAACTACGTTAATTATTGTAGGTGAATTAGTCACACGGATTTGTTTATTAATAGAGACTTAAATGTTAGAAATCCCTAATACACGTAAAATGTAACGATTTAAAAAATTATACACAATAATTGAAAATCAACTAAGTTTCTGTAATGAACAGGTGATGTTCAACCTACGTCTTTGATTACTCAGTTATTTGACATATACGTGTATATATATACCAGAAACCTGTTTTCTCATTTAGTTCATCTCGTTCGCATTACCTGATAAGGTATTGGAATTCAGAGATCTACTCGCGATGTTGTTCATTGCAATTATCTTCCGGTTTGTAGAAACCTATGTTTTAAGTCTCAGATCATGGAGTATTAGTGGCTAATTAAAAATAAAAATGCAAGTTGTTACAATAAGACTCAATATCAGGTTTCAGAACTTTAATGGACTGCAACTACCTGTTGCAAGTAAAGTTCCATGCTCTCATCCCGTCTCTTAATATCAACAAGATCTTTCAATATACATCAGATTAACTACTCACCAAGGCCATTCAATTTCAACAAGGAGTTGTAGTCCATTAAAGCTCTTAAACCTACTATATCTACTCTGCTTAAAGTTCCACTCAAACAACAAGACTGTATGTGTTTTGATGGGCTTGATACAACAAGTGGTCTCGTTTGAGGTGTTTTCAGGTTAACCCAGAGATGTTCCTTCTCGACAAGAGGAGACTAATATAAACGAAAATTTGTCAGTATACTTGCAGAGATAATTTCAATTCTACGATTTGTCAGTGAAAACAATGTTTCCATCCACTGCTAATCAAATGGCAAAGCAACTTCACGCACTGTGATCCAAGCTACTTCGTTAGTATAATTATAGACTAAAGTGATGGACAAATGAATCCTCAAAATAACAAGTTTATATTACATGAAGTGGTAGACGAAAAGACAGTATTGATGATACGATTGACATGAACTCATTATAAGTGTCTGTTTCTCTGCTTTATAGCAGATTGACAGGTTAGGCACGAGAGTGCGTGACGGTCAGAGGAGGAGTGATAACCGCCACACACACTGAGGATCCTCGTCGGTATTTTATTTTACTAAATGCCTATGGTTAAGGATGTATAGCATAAGAAGGGTGAAAGTAAATGAATGATTGATTTTAAATTTCTATACATTTTAACGAGTAATGGGATTTTAGAAAGGTGTAAGACCTCACGGGAATATAAAGACACGTATATACGAGTACTGTTTTTCAAAAAACGGATAATAGGGTATATAATACAATCAACACAAATGCAGGGTGAGACTAAAGCTATTCAGTCTAAATAATCATAAGTTAGGAAACAGAAAACTTTTTTTTTCCGTCTCCAAACTATCTTACACTGACCTCTAAGTTGAGAAATTCATTAGTGAAAAACGGCATTCTTGATATTTCTATATTAATACAATTGTATTCAAAAAGGCAGACCTTCCAATGACGTATTAAAGTTTGAGTAACCAATAGTACCAATATGTTTTTGTATAGCACCAAATAATCGAGCAAACCTGTTCTGTTCCTTCTCATTTATGGAGTAATGATCACACAAAATGATTTACAAAAGAGTAGGTTTGGAGAATTTGGTATGTGATTATTAAAAATACATCAGAAATGTATGCTGTGTTGTTGTTTTTTATTTCTTTCAAACGATGTAATAATTATGAAAATGCACATGCGGCCCATTTAAAGAAGTAACAAATAACGAGTCAATATAAATTTATAGGTTGTACAATACGTTAGAACATACAATTAGAACAGAATATACGAAATAAAAGTGAATAAGTTGAACAACGTGCTATTATTTTGTATTTAATATTATTTGGTTGATTCAGGCCAGACTGATTATCGTGAGAGCTATGGATTAGCTTTTCTGAATAACATATGGATTAGCTCCTCTGAATAACGGGATATTCGAAAAGATATATATATTAGAGAGCAGTTTTAAATTTCTCTGACATTGACGGAATTAGGGGCAAGGAAATAAAGAGACTTAATAAAGGCAAAATACAAAGGAACAATCTTTATTACAAGACAAATACAGTCGGGGCAACGAAATAAAGAGACTTAATAAGGGTAAAATATAAACGAACAATCTTTATTACAAAACAAACACAGTCGGGGCAACGAAATAAATGGACTTAATAAGGGTAAAATATAAACGAACAATCTTTATTACAAGACAAACACAGTCGGGACAACGAAATAAAGAGACTTAATAAGGGTAAAATGTAAACGAACAATCTTTATTACAAGACAAACACAGTCGGGACAACGAAATAAAGAGACTTAATAAGGGTAAAATATAAACGAACAATCTTTATTACAAGCCAGAGGTAGATAAAAATTTGTTTGTGTGTATCAATAGTCAGCGCTAGATAAAAATTTGTTTGTGTCTATCAATCCACATTTGCACTGTTCCCCCAGTATGCTTAACTCTAAATGTTTGTTGACTATGATCCTGTTTATTCTTTGTTATCAAACAATCGTTTATTGTTGCCATACAATTCGAATTTGGATACATCTGTAAAGAGAACTGTCCTCCAATTTTGCTAAACCTATAGTTTGAAGTCTGATTTCCATTTCAGACGATTTGCTCGGTTATCTCTTGTGAGCAGTGCTTTGTATACAGTTAGACGTCGGGTAAGGCTGCTCTTTGCTAATGTGTATCATACTGTTCTGGCAAAAGCTGCACTGGACTGTTGTGTATCACATAAAGAGCATGCTTTGAGTTATAAGCATCACTTCTGAAGAGTTTGAGCATTGTTCCTCAGCAATACTTGTTTCATGTACAGTTATCATACAGCTTTAACTGAAACATAACATTTTGCCTCAATCTGTCACATGACTTCTATACATATTTCATGTGACATTTCTGTTCTAAGAGCAATGAATGTATTCAACGCATTACCAATGATAATAGCATGACTGCTTGCACTTTTATAAGTATTATACTGACGTAGCACTGCCTGATTGGTCGGACAACAACCAATCACAATGTAAAATATCAACGCATGACTTCATTATTTCATTTTCGTAGAATACGCAGGAAGTAATCTCATAATATTTATATTTAATACCAATTTACATTATTATTTACAGTACTGTGTATATAAAAGATACTACTAAGTCGGCTAGTTGCCTTCCTTTAATCTATCTCTGAGAATGGTAGTGAAGATAGCTCTCGAGTAGATTTGAGCAAAATTCAAAACAAACTAAGCCAACTGTCTTTAAAAATCAAGATTCAACTTCAGTCATAAGCCAAATAATCTTTAAAAATCAAGATTCAACTTCAATTATAAGCCAAATAATCTTTAAAAACCAAGATTCAACTTCAGTTATAAGCCAAATAATCTTTAAAAATCAAGATTCAACTTCAGTCATAAGCCAAATAATCTTTAAAAATCAAGATTCAACTTCAGTTATAAGCAAACTATCTTTAAAAATCAAGATTCAACTTCAGTAATAAGCCAAATAATCTTTAAAAATCAAGATTCAACTTCAGTTATAAGCCAAATAATCTTTAAAAATCAAGATTCAACTTCAGTTATAAACAAACTATCTCTCAAGTTAAGGATTATAATTATGGAGAAATGGATTGATTATCTGATCCTCTGTTAGAGTAATACATTTACTTTTTCAAACATTTCGTTATTAACTTGGATTGACAATCACTTGGGGGATCGATTCTCGAGTTTTAGCATTATAAAACCTCAAGTTTAGTACTTACTCACTGTGGGATAAAGTGTATAATGAAGTTAAACTATATTAATAATAATTTTATGTAAAACAATATCTATTCAATATACGCACATTTTATTACCAAAACCAGTGGGCCAAAACACCTTGACAAAACTAATTACAGTAGTAAAAGAATAATGTTTTCTAATGCTATAACATCTTGTATTAAAGTAAGTGTATTTTAGTGTAAGAAACAAGATTCCAAACAGTATATTAAGAACAAGCAAAACATTAACAACGTTTTTTGCACAAAGCAATAACTGTTTTGATAATAAATAGAAAATGCGACATATTAACAAATCATAATACGAAAGTTTTAATATTTGTATTTCTTTAAGCTCTTTAGTCTGTGAAGTAAATGCATACATTTGACGTGTACCGACAGACTAGATAGAGTTAGACATTTTTAGGCCACGGTTGGTATATATGTGTGTACACCGATGTGGGATTAAGAAAGTTTTGACTTACTTTGAGACTTTATTATTCAATAGATGACCGAGATGCTGGATTCCAAGTACAAGCCGGAAGCAACGGTCAATAACCATCATTAATTACGTCACCCATCTCTCTCTCTCTCGTTTTATGCTCTAGTAGTCAGGACAACCGAATATGCGGAAAGTTTTGTCCTACGCAAGCAATCAAATAGCTTTATAAAGAGCTTTCTCAGGTCAGCCATACTGAATTGCACCGATCTCCCATGCTGGTTGTTGAAACTACGAAAATATTGAAATAAAGGAACGTATAATGAAAGGAACGAAATTCCGAATCAGCCATTAATCCCACATACACAGTCGTGGTGCTTATAATATTAATTACGTGATGCATTATGTAGTAATAAGAGTACAGTATTAATACGAACAATTCATAATTATTTGATACATTATGTAGTAATAAAAGTACAGTATTAATATGAACAGTTCCTAATTATTTGATACATTATGTAGTAAAAGTACAGTATTAATATGAACAATTCCTAATTATGTGATACATTATGTAGTAATAAGAGTACAGTATTAATACGAACAATTCATAATTACGTGATGCATTATGTAGTAATAAAAGTACAGTATTAATATGAACAGTTCCTAATTATGTGATACATTATGTAGTAATAAAAGTACAGTATTAGTACGAACAATTCCTAATTATGTGATACATTATGTAGTAAAAGTACAGTATTAATACGAACAGTTCCTAATTATGTGATACATTATGTAGTAAAAGTACAGTATTAGTATGAACAGTTCCTAATTATGTGATACATTATGTAGTAAAAGTACAGTATTAGTATGAAATGTTCCTAATTATGTGATACATTATGTAGTAAAAGTACAGTATTAATATGATCAGTTCCTAATTATGTGCTACATTATGTAGTAATAAAAGTACAGTATTAATATGAACAGTTCCTGATTATGTGATACATTATGTAGTAAAAGTACAGTGTTAATATGAACAGTTTCTGTTCATATTAATACTGTACTTTTACTACATAATGTATCACATAATTAATGCCTAATTATGTGATACATTATGTAGTAAAAGTACAGTATTGATATGAACAGTTCCTAATTATGTGATACATTATGTAGTAAAAGTACAGTATTAATATGAACAATGCCTAATTATGTGATACATTGTGTAGTAAAAGTACAGTATTGATATGAACAGTTCCTAATTATGTGATACATTGTGTAGTAAAAGTACAGTATTAATATGAACAGTTCCTAATTATGTGGCACATTATGTAGTAAAAATACAATATTAATATAAACAGTTTCTCAACCGAAATAAAAACACAAACTGGTAAAATTGCTTCTTGTCTTTTCATCTTCCTGTATCCTCTACTGCCAGTTTTCATGTTTATGTTCTTTTAAGAAAAAGTTGAGCTTTTGTAAAATATTCTTTAAAAAATTGTTAACTTATACTCACATTTGTTGAAAATAATGTAAACACTAACTCACACAAACAACCTCCCCGTAACACACACACACACACACACATACAGGCAACAGAATGTGATTTCTCAGATAAATAGTAGTATTCACTGAGGGTCAGAATCCCACGAGAGTTTGGATTCAAAAATGTGTGTTAGTCACATTGTTAAGTTTATGTGCAGAGATTAGAGATTTGCAAACATACAAGTTCAGCTAGTTTATGTGTGTAAAGCGGAATTCTCTCACTGACGAGCCCGTTTTAATACCACAGAAGGGATGTCTGTTCCTCGCTTTTGGATACAAGACTAATGGTTGGAATATCTTCATGTAAGCGTATTCTAGTTGTGTGGCCCACGGCACGCACGAGTATCTCGTGTGTGTACATACGATCAGAGCAAAAACGTGTCCGCCGCAACTCTTTGCCGCTTCACTTTTGAGTTACGAAATTAACTACTTTCTGAAATGCCCGAACACGTATCTTCTGTCCCTTTCAGAGCCGGACGGCTGAGGCCGTGCATGAACTCACTAGTGATACAGCTTTTTCTGCAGGTTCTATACGTAGTTAGTAAGGCCCACACACAAAGTAGTCAGCGCGTACAATTAGGTGAAGCAAAAAATGTAATGGGGAAAAATACAAGATGAAAAATAACGATTAAACATCTTATTATAAATGTAGAAAAAAAAAACAGTTAGATAAAGCTAACTTGTAAATGGCCAATATGTATATGTGTGTAAAATGATTTAAGTAGTTTTACTGAGGTCACATTTGTGACAGTTCCATGCGACGTCTTTTATAAAATAATTTCTACTGTCAATAAAAGCTATGAAACAAAAATAGGTATGTGGCTTATAGTAAAATCTTAACAATCAATTCTCAGTACAATTATTAAATCTAACTCCACATCATACGTTCAATTCTCAATACAAATATTAAATCTAACACCACATCATATGTTCAATTCTCAATACAATTATCAAATATAACACCACATCATACGTTCAATTCTCAATACAAATATTAAATCTAACACCACATCATACGTTCAATTCTCAATACAAATATTAAATCTAACACCACATCATACGTTCAATTCTCAATACAATTATTAAATCTAACACCACATCATACGTTCAATTCTCAATACAAATATTAAATATAACACCACATCATATGTTCAATTCTCAATACAATTATCAAATATAACACCACATCATACGTTCAATTCTCAATACAATTATTAAATCTAACACCACGTAATACGTTCAATTCTCAATACAATTATTAAATCTAACCCCACATCATACGTTGAATTCTCAATACAATTATTAAATCTTAATATCACATCATACGTTCGCCATGATTATATTTACTACTTAATGGAGTATTATTGTTGGATTTCTCATTAAGAAGCTACACGAAGTAATTTCTCTTCTATTTTATAGACGTAACTTTTATTTAGGAAATATTGTTGTTTTAGCCTATGATATATAAGCTGTTTAGTCTTATTAGATAAATTATGCTTTAATTTTTGAATCCTTGTGTTGTGGGAACGTCGAGTAAAGTTTTCATCTTCGGGATTTGGTTTAATATATCTAAAACATAAAACTAGTAGAGCATTAATGGACATCTGTAGAGTGTTACTTATGTTTTGTATTATGTATTCATATAATATTACGAATAAATCCACGGGACTAGTAAGTATGTCTAAACATTCGGTGGATCTCCTGATCTCTAACAGAACTTCAGGAGAGACTCGGGTAAATGTAGGAAGAATAAAATTAAATTAATATTTTGTTGTTGTTGAAAAGGTGATAATCTATGTCCTTAAATACTCTTGTATGACTGTACGTCAAATACCCAATCTATTTATACATCCGTTCATAGCAAGACATCTAAAACAGGTTTACACTTTGATGGAACTATTTTAATTGTAAGATTTCAGTTCTATGATCTTTATGCAGTATTTAGCCAACCGACCACTATATAAAGTACAAAATGTTAATAGGTGTATCAACTGATAATACGACGTGTGTGTAGCACGTGCTGTCATAGTAACATAAAAATGTAAATTAAACATATCACCCGATGTACGACCAACAAACTTTTTAATATAGAAAATATAAAAGGAAACGAAATATATTAAACAATGATACAACAAACATGTACCATTTTAAACAATAATACAACAAAGATGTACCATTTTAGACAATAATACAACAAACATGTACCATTTTAAACAATAATACAACAAACATGTACCATTTTAAACAATGATACAACAAACATGTACCATTTTCTAGTTTATTTGCTTAAATAAGTTGGTCTTTGCAACAAATATCAAAATACCGGTTTTGATATAGTGTTTATGGAATTAACTATAATTCAAGTATATCTTATTATAAGTAGGGTTTTTTTAAATTATGCACAAAGCTACACAAGGGCTATCTGTGCTCTGCTCAT
>NW_013666921.1:229709-247213 GCF_000517525.1 Limulus polyphemus
GTTTAATGGATGTAGATATTGAAGTTCCGCAGACATAGCGCTGTGCCATTGGGGGGGGGGGGCTTATAATTAGGTTTAATGGATGTAGATATTGAAGTTCCGCAGACATAGCGCTGTGCCATTGGGGGGGGGGGGCTTATAAGTAGGGTTACTGGATGTAGATATTGAAGTTCCGCAAACATACCGCTGTGCCATTGGGGGGGCTTATTAGTAGGTTTATTGGATGTAGATATTAAAGTTCCGCAGACATACCGCTGTGCCATTGGGGGGCTTATAAGTAGGTTTACTGGATGTAGATATTGAAGTTTGACCGTACGTTCCTTTTCCATCGTGAATTCAATGCAAACGCTGTAGATGTTAATACGGTTTCAAAAGGGAACATTCATATATTTTAACTAGTTCCAGTTTTAGTGTTTATTTTTTTAAAGTAGTTTCTCTGATGCTTTTGTGTTAAGCTGGTATATATCCGGGGACAACGGTGATCCCATTGAAAGCTCGCTATTCATAACATAGAATTATTTATCTTATCTACAATAACTGAATTTCAACCATGGTCAACGGACTTGTTTGATTACTAGGTGAATCAAGAATATTTACATATTCAGTATAAAGAAGGGTGACACAGAGGAAGACACTATATTGTGTCGAAATGTTTGGCATATTGTATAAAGAAGGGTGACACAGAGGAAGACACTATATTGTGTCGAAATGTTTGGCATATTGTATAAAGAAGGGTGACACAGAGGAAGACACTATATTGTTGTAGTATCATGACCTTCTATGTGGTATATACATCGTGTTGATGTAATCTCAGTTGTGACGTTCTTTTCAAAACCTGTATTCTGTAAACACAAAATGAAGAGAGCTCTATATGCATAACACCGAATATCTCGTCATGAAAATTATATCATTGTTTAAGTTTGTTGTATATGTATAACTCTTCTATTTCACACATTTCAAGAACTGTATTCAAACTTTAACTTATGTTGATTTCATCGTGTTTTGTAATTTACTATGGACTTTAAACTAATTTTGATCTAAACAAGTCTTTGCTCCTTAACAGAAACCGCTGATAATCATAGTTCTTAAATACTGACTTCATATTAACCAAATAAAGAAACTTGCAAATGGTTAACTATATAAAAATATCGAAGACAACATTAGATAAACAATACAACTTTGATTCATATTACTCTACTCTCTTTAATAAAGCAAAACTATTAGAACAACTATTTGGTCTAACACTAACTATAACACTTGCCCCTGAAGAAGAAAGGTCCACCTTTCGATAGATAAACAATACAACTTTGATTCATATTACTCTACTCTCTTTAATAAAGCAAAACTATTAAAAAAACTATTTGGTCTAACACTAACTATAACACTTGCCCCTGAAGAAGAAAGGTCCACCTTTCGAAAGCTCTCTGGTTATAGGGTTTTTATTCATTTCTATCAAGACTTATTGAACCTACGTGTTTTTCTAACATCATGAATATAACACTTACTTGTTATGATCTTCAGTGGCCCTTAAAATAATTATTAATCTACAACAACCAATCAAAGCCTTATAAAGTTGTGTTAAAATGTTTCTCTTTTAAAGAACCCGGATTCATAAGTAGAGTTAAATTTGACATATATAATCCTTTAGATATGTATAACTTTAATCTGATAAACGACAAGTTAAGGTCATGTTTTCTAGTAATTGTTTTACTTCATCACAGTTACTGAATAATTTCAAAATAACTGTGTGTCATATTATTCCTCTTTAAATTGATATATATAAATTAAGCATTCAAAATGCGTTTATTATACCTGAAATAATCAACAAGCCACGGTTAAAAACAATTATTCTCTAAAAATAAAGACAACGAAATAGATAGTAATTTAGAGAGGGAGAAACAATTTGCCGTTATCATTAAATCTTTGTGTAACAGCTGCTGGTGTCAAGTGTTGCTAAACAACTCCAGGTTGTTCGTAACGCCCAAGATGAGTTCACTTCCTATTAGATTGAAGTGTCAGCGCTCCACCTTTTGCAACGTTTATGATACAGTGTATATGTATTACATATCGTTAAGAAAGGTAGTTTTTCATATATTCTATATATTGCCATCAAAAGTTTAATTTTTATTCGTCGTATGTCGTAGCACTGGTTTCAAACAAGTATTTAAATATGCAATCCTTATGAAGGTAACGTATTTCAGTGTTAATATAAGGACACAGTACCGAGCGCCACCCAATGGTTATATTTCAGTGTTAATATGAGGACACAGTGCCGAGCGCGACCCAATGGTTAGAGTGCCGCACTGTGGACTTGATTTTCCAAGACCCCAATAAGTAGTGGTGGGGTTGTTGACTAGCCACCTTCCTATTAGTCTATCACTGTTAAATTAAGGACGACAAGCGCAGCTGGAGCTCTAGTGGCTTTGCGCGAAATTCAACAACAAACACACAAATGTGCGAGCTACAGAGACTAATCATCGTCTATAATTCACGATGAAAACGAGGTCACGACATTAGATCAAAGAATAAAAATGAGCATCGTGCAAGATCAGGCCAACTAACTCAGACGAAACTTGTTCAGAAACGTCTTAAAACACTTACTGAACTAACTCAGACGAAACTTGTTCAGAAACGTCTTAAAACACTTACTGAACTAACTCAGACGAAACTTGTTCAGAAACGTTTTAAAACACTTACTGAACTAACTGAGACGAAACTTGTTCAGAAACGTTTTAAAACACTTACTGAACTAACCTAGACGAAACTTGTTCAGAAACGTTTTAAAACACTTACTCAACTAACTCAGACGAAACTTGTTCAGAAACGTTTTAAAACACTTACTGAACTAACTGAGACCAAACTTGTTCAGAAACGTTTTAAAACACTTACTGAACTAACTGAGACGAAACTTGTTCAGAAACGTTTTAAAACACTTACTCAACTAACTCAGACGAAACTTGTTCAGAAACGTTTTAAAACACTTACTGAACTAACTCAGACCAAACTTGTTCAGAAACGTTTTAAAACACTTACTCAACTAACTCAGACGAAACTTGTTCAGAAACGTTTTAAAACACTTACTCAACTAACTCAGACGAAACTTGTTCAGAAACGTTTTAAAACACTTAACGAACTAACTCAGACGAAACTTGTTCCGAAACATTTTAAAACACTTACTCAACTAACTCAGACGAAACTTGTCCAGAAGCTACAATGGAAATAACTTGCTTTACTGAATTTTTTTTCTTCTATGTTGTGTTTATTACTGCCAGTTAGGCTCCAAAGTATTATTGTATTGAGTAATATCATTTTTATGCTTGTTACAACACTCAGTTAAAGAATTGAACAACAACAAAAAAAGAGCGATATCGCTTATTTTCCATATAAAACAACAACAAAAACACAGAGGACCTGTAATTACCCGAACGGTAATTAGTAGATTAATTTTAATATTGATTTGTTTTCGTTTATATTTTGTATGTGTTTGTCTGTCTGTGCGTAACTCATATACTAACCCAAATCATGGGACTATAAGCAGTTTTGTGCATAAGTAGTTTAGAATAATTTGTTAACAAAGCCAATTGTGTCAGGACCTTATGAGTAATTCAAGGTAAAATAAGCCAGTAGCAATCAAAGATTTACTTTGAATGATCAATGATAGGACCAGATGTAAAAACAGAGTAAAGAAAAAAACGAGAAACGTTTCATCTATTAATGTTAAGACAGGATATTAAAGAGAATAACTAAATCAAACTAATAACATTTCAGTCCTTTTTTCTGATATTCTTAGTTGATTGAGTACGTTAGCCTAGAGACCAAGAAGTAAAATCTTATTAGGACCCAGTTAGTTGTTGTATATATTTAACAGATGTGATAAGTAAAACCTTCTTAGGACCCAGTCAGTTGTGGGATATGTTTAACAGATGTGATAAGTAAAATATTATTAGGACCCAGTCAGTTCTTGTATATATTTAACAGATGTGATAAGTAAAACCTTCTTAGTACCCAGTCAGTTGTGGGATATGTCAAACAGATGTGATAAGTAAAATCTTATTAAAACCCAGTCAGTTGTGGGATATGTTTAACAGATGTGATAAGTAATATATTATTAGGACCCAGTCAGTTGTGGGATATATTTAATAGATGTGATGCCTCGGTAGATAGTTCAGAAACTTTATAAACTAAGTGTTTGTTAGTATTGCATTATGGCATTTGATAAAATTCAGAAAATATCTTAATGTTGAAAACAGGTGCATTGGAGATCAGCCCATATATATATATTCTTCGTTTGTTTTGTTTGTCGTTAAGCCCAAAAGTACACAATGGGTTATCTGTGCTGTGCAAACCACAAGTATCGAAACCCGATTTTTAGCACTATAAGCTCACTGATTTATCGCTGAGCCTCTGGGAGCTGTAAGTAAACGATTATACAATATGTAAGATTTATATAGAACAAAATAGTTTATAATCTTTTTTTTTCTCCATCCCTCTTATGTCAAGCATTATTAAATCCTTGTTTGATTTGACTTTAAGTTCACACATAATTAACGGACGGAGATTTGTGTCGTAATGTTATTGGCACTTTTTATTCACCACAGTTCTCTTATCCTTATTCTAAGAGATGTAATCCAACACATTTGACATTTTTTTATAGACTTTCGAAACTATTTAACATTAAAGTGTTTTAGTAATTAAATCTCTGCCAACTAGTTACTTACAGACGTCAAATCTGCAGTGAAAACTATAAACTCAGAACGTATATATATCGATTTAGGCCTGACATATTTCAAATAATTATACACTTTTGACGTCATTAGTATAAAATTATCAATACCTTCTGATCAAACCAAGCTAACTACATAAAGTAGTATAACGCACTACCTGTGAACATGTAATACCAAATAAGAGAAAAGCTTATTATGGATATTTTCAGTCATAATACCAACAATATCTCGCGAGATTCGGAGAGCTTAGAAGATTTAGGCTAATCTAAATTCTATATAATAGTCTAACGTCATCTCTGATTTATCAACTCGTGCGCGTTTAAAATGTTCATGCACTTTTTACGTAATACATTAAAACCTGGGATTCCCGCGGTGGACAGAGAAGACTGCCCAATGTGGATTTGCCCTAAAACGAGCAAACAGAACAAAACTTTATGTGATGATACGTCTCTCCAAAATTTGTGAGATCATAAAACGATCTTGGCAACAGTTGTATAAGTATGTATTATTCGAATAAAAGAAACTGTGAAGAAATAAATATATATAATTGTTTCAATTTTATACGAACATAAATAGGTTCCATTGCTTTCATGTGAACTATGTTTTCTCCTTTGTCGATCGTGTTCTTCTGATAGCTATGACTGCGCTCTACCGTCCGCAATGATGGCGCTGTCAATCTTAGACCACATATCTCGAGTAACGTTCCACAGATTCTCCACCATATAAAATCTTCGGGAATCCCAGTTTCTTCAGCCATATTTTCCATGGAATCAACTCTCGATTTCGAGATGATGTTGGAAGCGTGTGAATGTTTGTTTTTTAGTTTTCGTCAACTTTAAATATTTATTAGCTATCTTGTTGACAACACCAAAACATACTTCAGTTTCAAGAAAATATTTTGTGAGAGTTCTCTATCATATCATAGCATTCACTTTGGGAATGATGGGGCTGTACAAAATTGGTTTATTTCCTTTTTTTAAAAATGGTGTCATTTGGCTCTATATATATTCGAAAAACGTCACTGTGTGAGTATTTCACTTAGGAAATGCTTTACTGTACATATATATACAGCCATAAATCTACCTATAGTGTTAGTATGGTGCTAATATATAAGTGCTGAACATGTTGCTCGTGACTCAAAGGATTGCATCTTCGCCTACTCGCCATTGTATTAACATACAGAAGTTTTTCAACTACAGAGCGATAAACATTTTGTATTACAGTACAAAATAGTTACTAATTGATATTTGCCTGTATATTATTACGATGAAAAACTTGGGTAGCAGTGATATGATAATATATTATTGTAAGAAACATTTTAAGGCATTCGACTCGCAATCTGATGGTCGCGGGTTCGAATCCTCGTCACACCAAACATGCTCGCTCTCTCAGCCGTGGGGGCGTTATACTGTGATGATCAATCCGACTATTCGTTGGTAAAAGAGTAGCCCAAGAGTTGGCGGTGGGTGGTGATGAGTAGCTGCCTTCCCTCTAGTCTTACTCTGCTAAATTAGGGACGGCTAGCGCAAAGAACCCTCTTGTAGCTTTGCGCGAAATTCAAAAACAAACAAATTAAATACTTTTATATTGGCGAAACCGGGAGAGACATGAACATTAGAAGTAACAAACATCTTAAAGGACTCTTTCTCTCTTCAATAACTCAAAGAAACCAAAACATGTTATCATTCGAAGAGAACAAGACATCAACAGAAGAAAAATAGCTGAAGCATTATTAATTAAGTTTTCAACACTAAATACGTATCCAAGAACTCCCCACTTTATCTATATTAGTTTATTTACCCGAGTTTAATTACAAGCTAAACTTTAACGCCACTTGTAAACTTTGTTCTCAGACTTCTCACCACCAGTGTAACGTTTCCCTGAAATTCAAACTGAGTTATGAAAGGTAAATGTTACGTGATATTGATCCAATACTACGGGTCAAAACGTTGCAATAATTAAAATAAAAGTTCTGTTCTTTAAACGTTGCTGTTCAGATAAGTTATTTCTGATAGCATTCGCAAGATCATCTGAAAATATAAGATACCATGAAAATATCACAAACAATTCCAACACAATGTCCCCATAGTATTCTAAAAATGTTTTATACAAATGTGTGGATGTTTTATCTAAGCTTTATTGCTGAGTGATTAGCGTGTGTACCTGGGGGTCTCTGGTTTGTCACATAATCGCTTCCCATACTTAGGGACCGTGGATGTATTATAATCGTGATGGTGAAATCCTTATTGTTGAATAGAGTAGCCCAGCGTGTGTACCTGGGGGTCTCTGGTTTGTCACAAATCGCTTCCCATACTTAGGGATCGTGGATGTCTTATAATCGTGATGGTGAAATCCTTATTGTTGAATAGAGTAGCCCAAGAGTTGATGGTGAATTCTTTTGACCTGCCTTCCATTTGGTATATTTGTACAAAATTTGGCGCAGGTAGTCCTTGTCTGGTTTTGCACGAATATTGGAACCAAACAAACTAAATAAATTTTAACTGTAAGATTGATAATAACTCAGTTATTATTTACTATGAAGTTTTTGGTTGCTAATTCATTACCCAAATTATCATAAAAAGAAAATTATAACCTTTCTCAATTTCTTGTACATTTTTTAAAAGCCTCTTCAATAAGGATTGTTAGTTACTGTAGTATTTTCAGGTGTAAATATACTGTTTTACATCCACAGAATAAGCCCCCAAGTGACACAGCGGTATGTCTGCGGACTTACAACGCTAGAAACCGGGTTTCGATACCCGTGGTGGGCAGAGCACAGATAACCCTTGTGTAGCTTTGTGCATAATTAAAAACAAACAAACAAACCACAGAATAATTACACCAATTTTATGAACTTATATATCACATATAAAATTATATTTTCAATTCACGTGTTTAGGATATCAACACTAATGTTAATCGTAAATCCTCGAGGATGTAAATTTAACTACAATATTTTAAACATTTCGTAATCTTTAACCTTGTTACTCAGATAGCTGTCGGATTTTTTTAGTAATTTATATGATATTGAACCACAATCTGAGTTTTCCGAATTACTTAAATGTGTAATAAACAACACCAGAATTGTTTCAAAATGAACCGATATATATTCTGTGATTTCTTCTTTTAAAAATAAACGCGTGGCTTTTCATTATTATAAACCAGTTAAAAAGGAATGAAAAAAAGAACAATTCAATACGAACATCTTTGGTAACTTATGAGAACTATGTCTTGGTTAATAATACATGTAGAAGTAATTATGTGTGCTAGAAAATCTCGTTGTTAAAAATCTCAAACATGTTCTCAAGCATTAAATTGTATCGAACGAGATATATTGAACCAAGAAATGAAAAAAAAGAGAAAAGTTACTTTAAATATAATGCATGTACGAGTTAAGGATCAAAGAAAAGGTATCGATTATCTATTTGTAAGTGAAATCCCAACAAGTAGGGAAATAAATATCATGACTTGAAATATCTCATAAAACTGAGAAACATTCCTCAAACATGAAAACATTGTGACATTCCATCAAACATGAAAACATTGTGACATTCCATCAAACATGAAAACATTGTGACATTCCATCAAACATGAAAACATTGTAACATTCCATCAAACATGAAAACATTGTGACATTCCATCAAACATGAAAATACGTTGTAACATTCCATCAAAAATGAAAACATTGTAACATTCCATAAAACATGAAAACATTGTAACATTCCATCAAACATGAAAACATTGTAACATTCCATCAAACATGAAAACATTCGCAATTCTATTAAAAAAGAAACACTGTTAGGTGTCAGGATACATAAGATAAGAAAACCATGATAACTAGACATCATTACAACTGGACACTAATTACTATCTCTATTTATCATACGTTTCGGCTGCTAATCTGCTGTCGTCTGCAAGATGTTTAAAGGACTATTTCCGTGTTTATAGTGGTCGGGATTCGATTCAGGGTCTAGTTTGATAGAAGTCTGGTGTGTTATTCACGCGACGTGTCTGCAGGATGTTTTAAGGACTATCGCCATTTATTGCTATTATTAAGAGAATTGATAAAGTTTCTGAGGATGATGTGCTTATAATAAAGCAGTGGTCTGTCGCAGTAGATGTGAGCTGTATTACCATGTATAAGCGATCAGTATAAGCGGCACACAGTGAATTTCCGACAGTTCAACAACGCAATGTTATCATGAGTAAAACATGTCACAGTTTTTATTTGTAAAGAAGGACATTTGTACGGCGGCGAAGTATATAAATGACGTAGAATTAAAGTACACAACCTTCAGTATTCTAAGTGAAAGTGGAAAAGCTTGAAAAAAGCAGTATTTTAAGGGCAACAATGGGCTCCGAAATCACACCCCCAAGCTAATACAGAGCAATGACCTCACTCGCAAGGCGAAGACTGTGTTTACAAAGAAAGAAACTCATCAACCAAAAAGCCATTGCGATAAAGCTTTACATATCATCTGGTATAATTAACAAGGCAATAAACAACAAATGAAGCCTCATAACTCTATGTCTAACTACAAATGGTTCCCATTTACCATAGCGATGCTGCTAGATGAGATAGTCTATGATACATGGTTGACTACAGAACCAAAGGCTGTTACTGTCTAAAATAACACAGTTTTTATAAAAAGCTAATAAGCATTGTCCAACCTCCCATAGTAAAGTTAAAACTGGCTGATACAGCACTTTTTATTTAGCTCTTCCCGTGTACAACAGTGGTGCTATAAGCTATGAGGTTGACTGTTGAGCTGTTTCTCATATCGTATAATGATGTTATTGATATATAAAATCCTGTTTCTCATATCGTATAATGATGTTATTGATTTATAAAATCCTGTTTCTCATATCGTATAATGATGTTATTGATATACAAAATCCTGTTTCTCATATCGTATAATGATGTTATTGATATACAAAATCCTGTTTCTCATATCGTATGATGATGTTATTGATATATAAAACCCTGTTTCCCATATCGTAGAGTGATGTTATTGAGATATAAAACCCTGTTTCCCATATCGTATAATTATGTTATTGAGATATAAAACCCTGTTTCCCATATCGCAAAATGATGTTATTGAGATTTAAACCCTGTTTCCCTTATCGTATAATGATGTTATTGAGATATAAAACCCTGTTTCCCATATCGTATAATTATGTTATTGAGATATAAAACCCTGTTTCCCATATCGCAAAATGATGTTATTGAGATATAAAACCCTGTTTTCATATCGTATAATGATGTTATTGAGATATAAAACCCTGTTTCCCATATCGTATATAATGTTATTAAGATATAAAACCCTGTTTTTCATATCGTATAATGATGTTATTGAGATATAAAACCCTTCCTGTAGGAACTACAGAGCTGTTTTCCATGTATTAACAAGCTTTCCAGCAGTGTCTCCTGCTGCCAAGCCATTAAAATAAAAGTTATTTTTGACAACATGGAAATCACTGGAAAGCAGGCTATTTTTTAGGAAAATCTCCATTGCAGACGTGCATACTATATTTGACTAACTCGTACAGAACGAAATATGAGTATATAGTTTTGTTTTGCACCTTCTACGTAAAAAGATGAAGATTATCGTTCTTACTGTGGAAATGAAAATATTTATTTCAAATGTCACTCATTTAGCTCCCATTAATGATGCATCTGAAGTACCCACTGAATTTTTACATTTAAATGAATGTAAACAATTATGTTTCTGCAAATATGCATTTTGTACATGCTGAAGTGTTGAAATACAGGTTGTTATGGAATATCACAGACTCCTTGAGCAATTTAAGGGTTATGTTTATTTCTCAAAAAACAGGTTTTACATGTTCTAAATGTTCGCTGGGAGGCGTTTTGATGATATAACCAAAGCTTTATACCTCATGAACGGTTTCCTACTTATTACTGTGATATTACAGCCTGTAAGACCTAGTTATATGGATGGTATTACTGCCTGTAAGACCTTGTTACATGTGTGGTATTACTGCCTCTAAAACCTTGACATATGGGTGGTATTACTGCCTGTAATACCTTGATCTATGGATAATATTTCTACCTATAAGACCGCGCTATATGGGTGGTAAGACCTTATTATATAGGTGATATTACTGCCTGTAAGAATTCGTTATATGGGTGGTATTACTTCCTGTAACACATTGTTATGGGTAATATTTCTACCTGTAAGAATTTGTTATATGGGTGGTATTACATCCTGTAAGACATTGCTATATGGATGTTATTACTGATTGTAAGACCTTGAATATAAATAATATTTCAATATGTAAGATTTTGTTATATGGTTGGTATAACTACTTATAAGAACTTGTTATAAAGGTAATATTTGTATCTGTAAGACCTTGTTATGGGTCGTATTACTGCTTATAAGACCTTGTTATATGGGTGGTATTACTGCCTGTAAGACCTTGTTGTATGGGTAATATTTCTACCTGTAAGGCCTTGTTATATGGGTGGTATTACTTACTGTAAAACCTTGTTATAGGGGTGGTATTACTTCCTGTCAGACTTTGTTACATGTGCTGTATTACTTGCAGTAAAACCTTGTTACGAGAGAGATATTACTGCCTGTAAGACCTTGTTATAAAGGATATTACTGCCTGTAAGACCTTGTTGTATAGGTGATATTACTGCCTATCAGACCTTGTTATATGGGTGGCATTACTGCCTGTAAGATATTGTTACATAGGTAATATTTCGACCTGGAAAACCTTTTTAATATGGGTCGTATTAATGCTTATAAGACCTTGTTATATAGGTGATATTACTGCCTGTAATACCTTGATATAGTTGGTGATATTACTGCCTATAAGACGTTGTTATATTGGTGATATTACATCTTGTAAGACTTTGCTATATGGATAATATTTCTACTTATAAGACCTTGTTATATGGGTGGTATTGCTTCCTGTGAGACCTTGTTATATGGGTGTTATTACTGCCTGTGAGACTTTGTTATATGGGTGTTATTACTGCCTGTAAGACTTGTTATATAGGAAATATTTCTAACTGTAAGACCTTGCTATAAAGGTGATATTACTGCCTGTAAGACTTGTTATATAGGAAATATTTCTAACTGTAAGACTTTGCTATATAGGTGATATTACTGCCTGTAAGACCTAGTTATAGGGGTGGTTTTACTGCCTGTGAGACCTTGTTATATGGGTGATATTTCTCCCTGTAAGACTTTGTTATATGGGTGATATTTCAACTTTTAATACCTTGTTATATGGGTGATATTACTACCTGTAACACCTTATCGGTTTCCCTACGGTAAGCAACTAAGATGTTTCAATTCTCCTTAATACTGAGTGAGATAGTCAAGACTCCATGGCTGGATACTCAGGTGTGTCTATAGTTTCATGTAATGACAAGATACTGAATATTATTAAAACAGTATTAATATCTCGTATTAATATGTCTTCTATACACCAATATGCACTATAGAAATTAAATAATCGTATAAATGTTGCTGACATTAATAATTTCGACAGATTTAGCTAGCATATATTTCATGTTTTGTTTACATTCCTTGTAATTTTCGATAATTATGTGTAGATTACAACTTGTTATTTCTTTCATAATACTACAAGATTTCTTGAAATATTCTTTGATGTACTTAACACCTTTATCTATTAAAATGGATACATTGTTTGCTGTGATTGTTCTGGCTTCAGCTGCTAAGTCTATATTCGTAGTATGGATGGCCTGGTAGTTAGAGTGCTCGATTCGCAATATGAGGGGCGCGGGTTCGAATTCCGTCATCGAACATGCTCGCTTTTTCAGCTATGGAGGCGTTATAAAGTGACGATCAATTCCAGTATTCGTTGCTAAAAGCGTAGCCCAAGAGTTGGTGTAAGATGGTGTTGACTATCTGTTTTTCCTCTTGTCTGTCACTGCTAAATTAGGAACAGTTATGGTATATAGCCCTCGTGTAGCTTTGCACGAACATCAAAACAAACCAAAGAAATCAAACCAATCGCAGTGTGACTTGTAGAACTCAAACCAATCGCAGTGTGACTTGTAGAGTTGATAGGAATCTAGAATAACTTTGGAAACATTTGTATCAAATTTTGTCAAAACTTATAACGTTGTTTGATAATGTCGTTCGTATTAGTTTTGACATAAGTATAAACAGAATTACCTGAAGGTTGTGACGACTGAAAACTTTGACCAAGTTCCTTAGAAAGTGTAACGATATATACTGGCAGCTTTATGACATTTTTTACGTAAATATTTTAACAATTCGTCGTTATATTTTTCTCGAAGTATTTATGTGAAAGTACCAGAAGGAAATTTTTTCAAACACTAATTCTATTTTTTTATTATTTGATTATTTCTTCTACTTGAACCACTGTGAAAACAGATTAGGAATTATATTTGGATTTGATATTAGAAATTTAAGTGGTTGCATCAAAACGTCTTAGTTTAGATCCCTTGCTCATCAAAATCCTTCAATCTTTATTTTAAACAATGTTAAGGTTTCCAGTAATTAAGTAAATGTAAGGAAAACTAAGAAAATCAGAATGTAAAGAAAGAATGTTGTTCAGTTTGAATGTTATCTAAAATTCCATTATGATTACAAATTGTTTGCGGTGGGTTTTTGTAAGATGTAACTTGCTGTTGGAAAGTTTATGTTACAAGTTGAAGTTAGAAATTACTGTGTGGACGTATCCTAAACAATTAGTAAGTTATATCAATAAACAGAATAAAGAAATATATCTTTACTTTTCTTAGATTCTTCAAATATATTTGGAAAGTAAAACGTTAAACCTAATTTAGATTGATTATCAACGTCTCTTGAGGTTAAATTCAATTTGGTTAGAATAGACTTAAATCATTTGAGTGCCAGGCCTCGTAATGCAATATAAAGTGGTTAAGATAATTAATGTTTTATGGCTTGTCAATGAACTGGTTTCTATACGGTATTTTGGTGCTGCTGGCTGAGATAATATATTTTTATTGCCAGCTATTAAACTGATTTCCATCTATTTCAGTGATTTTACTGAATGCGAAATATATAGCTGGCCACAGACTTGTTTCTCAGTTCCCATAGAGATGTTAATGAGTGAGATAATCTGTGCTTTATAGTTATCTTGTTTCTCAGTTTCCATAGAGATGTTAATGAGTGAGATAATCTGTCTTCTACAGTTATCTTGTTTCTCAGTTTCCATAGAGATGTTAATGAGTGAGATAATCTGTGCTTTATAGTTATCTTGTTTCTCAGTTTCCATAGAGATGTTAATGAGTGAGATAATCTGTGCTTTATAGTTATCTTGTTTCTCAGTTTCCATAGAGATGTTAATGAGTGAGATAATCTGTGCTTTATAGTTATCTTGTTTCTCAGTTTCCATAGAGATGTTAATGAGTGAGATAATCTGTGCTTCACAGTTATCTATTTCCTATCTCGGATAGCGATGTTACCGATTTTAATAATCCGTATCTTATGGATGGCTATAAACTCGTTTCTCAGTTATCAAATTGACGTTACGAACTTAAATAACCCGTGATTTATGGCTGCCTACAGATTTATTTTCCCTCATCGACCTTAGTGATGTTGCTGACTCAGGTAATGAGTAACTTATAAATTCATTATTGTTTCCTACTTGTGTTACTCGTTAAGATAATCCATGTTTTTTAGTGAGAATTTTAAAAACTAAGGAGTAGAATCATTAACTACTTATTAGATTCTGAGAAGAAATTATCCACTAGATTCGGTTCTGGTTTATAAGGCCATAATGGCCTGAGGTTTTCCAGATATAAGACTTCAGAAACACAGAACAAACTAAAAACTATTCTGTTAGAACTAAGGAATCACATTTGTCTTGAGCGTGCGTGAATACACGTGAGTTGTTGTAACCAGAAAACATGTTCAGAAACAAAGAACAAACTAAAAACTATTCTGTTAGAACTAAGGAATCACATTTGTCTTGAGCGTGCGTGAATACACGTGAGTTGTTGTAACCAGAAAACATGTTCAGAAACTCTTTGTTGGTGACGCTGTAATCCGGGTTTCGATACCCGTGGTGGGCAGAGCACAGATAGCCCATTGTGTAGCTCTGTGCTTAATTACAAACAAAGAAACAAAGCGTAAAGGACAAGTATATTTGTAGACAACTAAGGATTTTTGTAATGTTTAAACCTGGTCTTTACACGAAAAGAAACTTCGAAGATGAAAATAACTGAGCGATTTAAGTATTCATAATCTAGATAAGGATGTGTAAGAGAGCTTACAAATTGTAGGAAAAAGCAAAGACTTGATGTTATTGAAAATATTTCCATTATCTCTCTAACATTTTTATCAATAAAATGCATTGGAAAACCCTTTTTTTTTCTGCAACATATGTTTAAATTAGCTAATTCTTGTTGGAAAATACAAACACGTTATGCATGCCTAGCTAGAACAAAAACAAGATAGTTTGCTTCTTTAGAGAAAAACCATATTGGACTGTCTGCTGTGTCTACCGCGGGGAATCGAACTCCGGATTTTAACATAGACTTACCACAGTCCTATCGGGGGACAAACAAGATTGCATTTAAAAGGCTCAGGTATAAAATGTTCAAAGCTGTGGCAAAGACCCTGTATAAGTATGATATGAAAACCAGAAGAAATTTGTTTGACCAGGCTCTCTAAAAAAGAACGTTTAAATTCATTTTCAAATTCAAAAAATATATTTAGTATTATGGTGTTGATTGTTAAGATGTGATAAAAAAATTGGCTTCATCACTGTAATTGAATAAGAGAAAAATGGCATTAACGTACCTAGCATAATTGGAAGGTTTGAATTAAACCAGACAGTTAGACACCTACTGCCTTTCACGATATATTAGGAATAAGTTAGCTAAGGAGGGGGCAAGACAAGATCCCACTGCCACCCCATTATTAGATTATTGTGCATTTCTTATTTAAAAACGGGCTAGAACAGGTATAAAGCGCTCTAGAAAACATACAAGTTATTTTATATCCTTGTGTAAAAACAGTGTGAAATGGAAACATTTAATTGAAACCCTCCTCCTCTGAGAATAATGGGAAATTATCCGTTTTTTTTTTTTACTTTTTTTTCGCTATGAATATATGTATCAGAGACGCGCGTTTTTATACACGAATAACAAAGTAGTCGAAATAAGTCTACATACTTGTAAGAGACCTTGGAGAGGAAAGATAATTACTTATGAACGTTAATATTATGTCACAAGTTAATAATGCATCTTACATACACAACATACCTCATATGACCAATAAGAGCGTAACAACAATTTGTTCAGAGGAGGCTTCTTTATACGAATGAGAGGAATCGTTTTAAGTTTTAACTGTATGGTTATCAAAATTTACAAACATGGTTGTCCTATTCCACCTATCTTTAAAGAATATATTGGCACCTATAAATGAAAATGCTTTCTATTTTCTCGAAAGGGGCCAGTTAAGTGGGAGTTTAAGAAAGAAATATAAAATAAAGAAGTTCAACGAAGAAAAAAAAAAGACCAGGAGAGGTGAGACAGAACGAATAAACCCAGAGAGGCGAAGGAAGAAAGTAATATGCTCCCAGTAAGAAACAAAATCCTACTTCTTAAGCTATGGGTTATATATTACCAATAATAAACAACAATTTATAATTTCGCACAAAATAAAAATTGAAAAAGTTTCGTTTAGACGTGTCAGTTTATTATATTTTACCCAAGTATGGGTTTGTGCCTAGCTTTGATAATGGCTAATGTGTTTGTGTTTTAACGAATAAATTTGTTTAAATGACTGTCCTTCAGAATTTAAGTCACAAATATTATAGAATGACATTTTTGTGGTGGTGTCGAACAAGAACAACAGTTGGTGTAGTTTGTCAACTATATTAACAGTAAACACGAAAATATAAACACCAACAATGCTCAGTGTTACCTTTCTTGGACACCTTGATGTATAAAAAGTAAAGAAAGTTTGATATCATAGTGTAACATAAGCCTACCTATATACACTGGGTTATATTCAAACTTTGATAGCTTTAATTAAAGAAAATTTAATAAAATGTGTTGTAGGTCGTGCTTATCAACACGCCTTGAACTTTTCTTCCAAGAACTGAATAAAATGAAATCACTGTTGAATTATCCTTCCAAGACGGTTTGTTAAAGCCATAATTGAAAAATACTGAAACATCTTTCTAGTTCTACGGTTATGGACTTCGGCACCATACAGAAACATGCAAGTGTTTATAAGCTCTCCTGTTTACTGGCATTCATTCTATTCCAATCTATCACATATTAACATATAGTTATAGGACGAATTTTTCACAAATAAAATTACAACATGTGTTCATATCTTCCACAACACTTTGATATATTTTCACAGTTAAAGATAGGATCAGTCATCAATTAGAAGTTGTGTAGTTTATGAAATTTGTTGCCCGACGTGCGAGGGCTTACATCGTTTCCATATCAAAGAGAATATAGACTAACACGAGGGCTTACATCGTTTACATAACAAAGAGAATATAGACTAATACGAGGGCTTACATCGTTTCCATATCAAAAAGAATATAGACTAATACGAGGGCTTACACCGTTTCTATATCAAAAAGAAGATAAACTAACACAAGGGCTTACACCGTTTCCATAACAAAGAGAAGATAAACTAACACGAGGTCTTACTCTGTTTACATAAAAAAAGAGAAGATAAACTAACACGAGGGCTTACTCTGTTTACATAAAAAAAGAGAAGATAAACTAACACGAGGGCTTACATCGTTTCTATATTAAAG
>NW_013666921.1:248049-269839 GCF_000517525.1 Limulus polyphemus
AAGGTAGTCATCTTATTCCCGGAGGGGGAGGGGCAAGCAACCACAGCGTCAACGTGACAAAACTTCATTAGTATTTCTAAGAACTCTTAAGTTAAAGCAAATAAGAAACTATGCAAATATAATAGTACTGTTTGTTGTCTGTTCAATGTCCATGTAACTGTTTCACAGGGTGTGGATGTATATTCACCAAAAATGGCTTGGAGGTTCATTAGGTTCATGCGGGGGTACATAAAAATTTTCAGTTTTGCATTTGGGGTTTTGCGGTTTTTATGGGCGTTTTTTATCACTACTTCGCCTCCTGTTGGTGGATATTCACCAAATTTGGCAGGAAGGTTTGTTGGGTCCATGCGGAGATACATGTAAAATTGCGGTTTAACATTTTCTATTTTGCAGTTTTTGTAGGCGTTTTTTACACTTACATATAAGGGAATCATCTTTTCATGTCCTAAGATAATCTTTCATTAATCATGAATTTACATAACTTCCGTCCAGGGGACGGGTACTCCAGCTAGTATGTCATAATATGTCAACCACTCAATCATAAAATACGTGTTGTTTGCTCTTCACAGGCTTCCTTTTCAATAAAGTGGCTCCTGTATATAAACTAAATACACAGAGTGTTGTATATAGTTATCGTAACTTTTGTTTACGTCTTTTGTTTCTTTTTATTGAAAATATTTAGAAAACATCACCAATTATATCGCCCTACAGTTGAAAGTGTACCTCGAAAATTAGCATATATTGTAAAAGAATCATGTAACTTCTCTTTTGTAGCTTAGGACTATTCTTCAGGCTGAGATTCGGTTTGTACTTGTAATGACGTGTTATTTTTCGTAGACCTGTACAGTTACATGGTTTTACATTTATTGCATATACAATTTCTAGTTTGCAAGTTTTTAAAAGCCTAAAGCGATATCATACGCACGTGTTCAGAGAACTAAAGCTGAACTAGCAACACAAGTGGAGACAAGATGCATACTTAAAAAGGTTTCTTTTAAACTGAGCATCAAAGTCTAAAACAACGTGTGTATGTACCTTCTCTATCATAGTCGTGTGTGATTATACATACACTGCAGCGAATTACACAACTTCACACATGTAATTACACATAAATTGGTGAGAGATATGAAGTACGTGTGCACACATACATAATTAATTAAAAACAAAATGCTTTTGAGAGAGTATATTATATCAATATAAATTATTCATTCTATAGTAACAGCTTGCTAAGGAAAACTTAGAATTTCTTTGCGATCATATGAATTAAAATGTATCCAATTATTTCATTATTGTACTTTACTTTTTATCGTTCGTTTACAATATTTATGTATTGCGAAACATAGCAGTTAATGAAAGCTTAGCTTAACAGCATTCCATAAGTTGCTAAACATATCCTTAACTGTCATTCTCACGCTTTCGACAAAAAACTGGTTGTTCTGAACTGATATATAACAGTCCTATACGTGGTCTTTACATACACGCCTAACCAGCTGATCCGATGTTTGAAAACTGGTTGTTCTGAACTGATATATAACAATCCCATACGTGGTCTTTATATACACACCCAACCAGCTGGTCCGATGTTTGAAAACTGGTTGTTCTGAACTGATATATAACGGTCCCATACGTGGTCTTTATATACACACCCAACCAGCTGGTCCGAAGTTTGAAAACTGGTTGTTCTGAACTGATATATAACAGTCCTATACGTGGTCTTTACATACACGTCCAACCAGCTGATCCGATGATTGAAAACTGGTTGTTGTGAACTGGTATATAACAGTGGTCTTTATATACACGCCGAGTATTTTTTTAATGCGTGTTTCAAATGTTCAAACAGTTGAACTATTATAGTCTTTCTTACAGTAAGGATATGAATATTTGAATGTGATATGGGAACATTTGAATGACGGAATATTTGATGTTAAGAAAGTTTTGAATTAATTTTTTATGGTCTAAAAAATATCACATTAATATGTGGATAAGTTCTTTTAATTTTATTTTTAATGAGTCTGTACACATGGCTAAGTAGAATTACAGGACTCTGTAGAGTGTTTGGAACGAGATGAAAAGGGTTGTTGACTTCCTTCAAAAACGTATCAAACACATTATTAAAAATAAAATGGAAATTCGTTTGTTTGTTTTTCTGTAAACCAGATGCTGTTAAGATGTGCTTGAAAAAGCTCTCTCTTATCAACTATATATCTTCTAAGTTGTGTGGATATTGGTAGAATATAGGGTAATTGTTTTTAACTGTTCTGGAATAAAACTCTTAATTTAAGACTTTGGTATCCAAAACAGATAACTGTTACTTAATTTGTTCTTCAACAGTGAATTGAAACTGTTATGTTGTATAGTCGTGTAATCATAAAACTATTTTACTTCAACTTGATCATCAGGAACCATAAAAGTACCATTTATGTATCGCCCGTATAAAAGTGGCTTGAAACATATTTTATATTTTGCACATGCCAAAAGTTTGGCCAAAGAGCGATCCAGTTTTTGGATCATTAAAACCCATCTATTTGATCATACAATTCATTATTAAAAACAATTATCATTGTTTAATAGCGAATCTCAAGAATTTTTCAAAACTGCTTTGGTTAATCTGATACGTTTTCATTCGTTAGTAAAACTAAACCACACTTTCCCGTAACACTTCATCGTTTGTTAGTAAAATTAAACCACACTTTGTCCGTAACACTTCATCGTTTGTTAGTAAAACTAAACCACATTTTGTCCGTAACACTTCATCGTTTGTTAGTAAAATTACAAAGTGTGGTTTCCGTAACACTTCATCATTTGTTAGTAAAACTAAACCACACTTTGTCCGTAACACTTCATCATTTGTTAGTAAAACTAAACCACACCTTGTCCGTAACGCTTCATCATTCGTTAGTAAAACTAAACCACACCTTGTCCGTAACACTTCATCGTTGGTTAGTAAAACTAAACCACACTTTTCCCGTAACACTTCATCGTTTGTTAGTAAAACTAAACCACACTTTATCTGTAACACTTTATTTAAAGGTAAACTAGTGAACGAGGAGGAAATGTAAAAAGTAGCGCAATAAACACATTTTAGATCCTTTTATGGAAAATGAAGAAAATTATAAAAATATCTTTAATGTTTTATTCATTATAAACTTTTTTTCAAAAATACAATAAAATTCCAAATATTTTGATTCAAAAATCAATGTTGCAAAACTATTGGTCTGACAGGAGCATATGTTTTATGAACCTATAGGTCCTATGTTATTATAAATCCTATCAGTTATGAAATCTCTTTTTTTTTACATCTAACAAAAACTTTGTAAATGTCTTTTTTTTTCCTCTTTCTTAGTTTTACTCAAGTATTTTAGCATATTTCAAAGCTTGGTGGTAAAATCCTGTGTATTAAGGTTTACGATGTCATTACCTTTATTCGGTTTTACAATGATGGCCATGGCCTGGTGGTTAAGGCATCGATTCGCACTATGAGGGGTGCGGGTTCGAATTACCGTCACCGAATATGGTCGCCCTTTCAGCCGTGGGGGCGTTATAACATGACAGTCAATTCCAGTATTCGTTGCTAAAAGCGTAGCCCAAGAGTTGGCGATGGGTGGTGATGACTAGCTGCTTTCCCTCTAATCTATCACTGCTACATTACGGACGGCTAGTGCAGATAGCCCTCGTGTAGCTTTGCGCGAAATTCAAACCAAACAATGATGGCATTTTTGTTGTTTACTAAAGTGTGTAAAACTTTTTCTTCTTTAGATAAATTGTGTGCAGTGTACTTGTGATTATAGTCATGAAAATACTGTCAATAAAAACCTGAACTCGGAATACAAACTTCGTGAAAGCTAACATCTCCTGGCTCAAAAGTGAACTTTGCCAACTTACTTAAGTTAAGAAGAGAAAAATTATACGAACTGCATTATATATTATAAAGAACATTTTCAGTTTCTTCAATAACAGTCGACACATTACACTGTAAATGTTTTAATATATTTAACTTCCTAAATATATTAAGCCTTGTTCTGACTACGAGCAGATTATACTAATCTCTTGAGTTAAACGATTAAAATATAAACTCTTGATAAATTACGTTGTTGTTTTTTTAAAGAAACTAATTATTTTTCATAATGGGTTCTACAGTGTTTGTAATATAAATTTCACATTAATATCAACCCCAAGAAAACTTTTTGTGTAATAATATATTGTTTACTGGGTTCGTACTATTTTGGAAGAAATTATAAACTTTGAAAAATTAGGAATGACATGATTTTATTTACATTCTTTCAGAAAATTTAAATGATATTTATTTTTGTGTAGTTTAAGAAAAACTTTTCCTTACCCTCCGGAACTTGCCCGTAATTATCTTTAAGAGCTTGAACTGTGGATTTACTTTTCAGATATCTAATTTTAATAAGAAACATGAAGAATAGTGACAGAATAGACCACCTAATGATTTACTCATTACAACATCAGCAGCATTACTACGAAAAACCAAAAACACCCACGTTCAATGACAATTTTCGTGTTACGCTTCATGCATACATTTTACATACTAAGGTGTGTACTTCTCTTCAAGAATTACTTTTCAACAATACTGTGTAACACTCCGCGACAAAAAAACGTTCTAGATTAAGACATTTCACATCAGTAGTTAGACGATAACATCATAAAAATAAAACGCTAGAATAATGGGTACGAAAGGAAAAAAAAAACGATTATGTCAGTTATTAGATATTTAATCGTACTGATAGAGAAATTATTTGCCAGACAAGTTTTATAATACTACAATTTTATCATAATCTATTATTATAAAATCTTTCCTCACTAAATGAGACATAAACTAACTTATTAGTTGTAAAAGGCAGGAAAACTTTGAAATTGTACTTAAATAAACATCATCTTTCCAATGGTACAGATGATCTTAAGATCCTTGTATTATCGTATCGAGTCACGTGTGCAGATGTGATAAAAATTGATTTAAAATATTAATTAAAATAACGTATTCACAAATTAATGTGAGAATTGTTTTGGTGTGAACGCCTTTTACGAGATGACCAACCATTATCATAATGAATTATACCTTACATAAAACATTATTATTAGTAGTGCTCAAAAATATAATAGTTCTAATAATAATATCCTATTTATTAATGTGAAAAATGTGTTTTAGTCCCCAAAAAGAATTATAATCTTCTTTAAAATCAAAGCAGTATCCAAAACTTCCCACGTCATGTCCTCATTGTAAGAGGTTCAATTATTCGAACACTTAAAGAGAACGGTCACCGTGATATCAGAATACGAATGGAACTGTAGTATTCCAGTTCACAGTAACCAGCTGATCAGGATAGGATATTTGGGATTAAAGAAACTTTATTGATCAAGACTTTCACACCAGAGTTTTACTTAAACCAAACTTCAATACCATTAACACTCAAATATGATTAAAATTATTTTCAGTTGGTTTACGTGAATGTGAATGATTCATCAAATTAATAAAACCAAAGATTATCTTGCTTTAAATCAACATTCTCTTAGGACTAAAATATGAGGCAATCTGCTTTAACTGTTATACTTTGAAGAATATCGACGTGCCTAAAAATGATAACAGCTGTTGACGAAAGATTGAGTTTATTAGATGACATTAAAAGTTGTACTAAACACTATGGTAGTTTAATTTTTATTCCACTATATAGGCATCTACCTAATGGTGAATGCTTGGTATTCATTCCTGCTCTAAGAGGTGTGTATTTGAATACAGGGTTGAGTACGTTATATTAAAACTATTTTGAATATGCAAATCAGCAAGTCATGTGACAAGCACAGCCTGATTACATTTTGATTACAGCCCATATGTCACAAAATTGTGATACACGTCAAGATTTATTCAGATTGGGGATTTAGCGTTTCTTAGGTGAACACATCTCTTATACTTAATGACATTGGAAAACAAAATAATATGAATCAAGTTGTAGCACTAGGGCCATCTAGAGGCCTGTAACAAGTCGTACCTCATCTATGGTAATAAATACAAAGGTCAGAGGTAAAAGATGACACATGTCCCAGCAACAGTATGCAATATAATTAAGAAGGATTTCCGTCTAGAAAAGCGACACAAGTCACTTGCACGACACATATGTTCAATCGTCACATACCTCAAGCAGCTGGAGAATGATACGAATGTTCGCTTTATTCCATGCACCGGCTTTGATTTGTTTGTTTTTTTATTTTGCGCAAAGCTACACGAGGGCTATTTGCGCTAACTGTCCCTAATTTAGCTGTGAAAGACTAGAGGGAAAGCAGCTAGTCATCACCTCTCACCGCCAACTCTTGGGCTACTCTTTTACCAACGAATGATGAGATTGGCCGTCACTTATAACGCCCCCACGGCTGAAGGGGCAAGTATGTTTGGCGGATTGGGATTCGAAATCGCGACCCGCATATTGCGAGTCGAGCATTCTAACCATCTGGCCATTCCAGGCCATACATGCATACCAGTATATGAATTTTTGTACTTTAGACTGTTGACAACATACATTAGGAAATCTTTGTTTTCACACACTTGATGGCTTTTAGAAAGCGAGAAGGGAGAAGGGGTGTGTTTTGAACATGACAGCATTACGACAGAACCTTTTGCTATGAAAACTGCGCTGCAGGGTTATTGTCAAGAAGCATGGTCGTTATCTAGAGCAGGACCAGATTTGTCAGCATGGCTTGTAACGTCGTGATGAGGCTCTAAATATTTTTATATAGCGTACTCAACCTTCCGTATAATATAAAAATGTTAGCATTTAGGAACAACAAGAGGTTTAAAGACATACACATGAAAAAGATTTTAAACTAATACTTTACGTAAACAGAATATTGTGCTGTGTCTGGTTAAAAGGTATCAATTATATAATCATCCAAAACCTATGCTAGGTTCTTTCAATCTTGAAGCTTTAATAATCTTAATTATGTCTTAATGTTACGAAATGCAAATACTCTCACAATATGATAGTCGCGATTACTAAAAATCTAAACAGATAACTTACATAACCTTATTATATTCGCTTATAATAAACCCTATCAACAGTTTCTGGTTATGTGTACCATGTACTTCTGAACAAAATGATAAAAATGTTATGTATAACGTTCTCAAATAAATAAATAAACCAGATTTGAAGAAAACCACCAAAAAACAAACAAATAACTGGAAACGATATCAAAAAGTTTTTAAACAATAATACAGATTATTAAACAATACTTTGGACAATAAATATGAAATTGTGCAAGTTATTAAGTTTCTAAAGTTGAATATGAAATACGCCCTAAACAATGAATACCTTTCAAATGACATTACAATAATATCCCCAAATAACGACAGCTTGGCTGCAAATATACCGTAAACAATGAACATGAAAGTGTCTACATGTGAAGTTTCAAGTTAAACACGATGAGACAATAATTCTTAGCGAAATTATGGTTTTGTGTTTGACATTAACTATTACGTTTCAGCTTTAGAAAGTTTGGGGCTGCATATTTCTGCTTTAGTAAATGTGACTGGTGTATGTAATAAACGCACACAAAAGTATTATTAATTATACTTTTTTAACAAAATATGTAATACTGTTATCGAGTGCGCTACTGCTGCACAAAAAAACAACAACAGCTTATTATACTGTTTTTCTGACATCATAAGGTTACTTTCCTATAACATTAGGAAATATTATACTTTCATTATTAAAGAGTCACTAGTAAAGCTTATTTGTTGGTGATACAGTAATCGTGATTCTTACTTTTGTATATTATCCTCGTGAGATAAAACGATATATTTTTATTATTAATTAATAATTATTGATAGAAGTTTCACATTAAGTAACAAATAAATTTTTCGACGTTCTATTTTTCCAGAATAAATTTCTATTTACTGTAGGAATGATAGATTACGGCACATAAACATCTGGGTTTAATGTAGTTGAAAGGACAGTAAAAATCTCTAGAATCCGGGTTTCGATACCCGTGGTGGGCAGAGCACAGATAGCCCATTGTGTAGCTTTGTGCTTAATTACAAACAAACAGTGAACATCTAATACACTTGTAGAATGAAATACACAAGAACCGTTAGAGCAGCAGGCCACCTGTATGCTCTGAAGTGGTGACTGCAACGCTAGTGTGTGTTCCATCATGCCGTATGGAAAGGCATACAATAGCCAATCAAGGACGTACATTGGTGTCTCGGCGTAGAAAATTCAGTCGCAAAGAGCTCCCGCTGTTTTCAGTTCTCTCCCCTGTCTTTACCTGTAGTGTCGGAATTCGAGTGCCACGAAAATGTAAGCCTAACATAGCGAGGATTCCTGTTTATCAGCGGCCACCTACGGAGGGCTATCGAAATGCTGTATAACATTCTTAACGGCTGGTGAACACGTAGTTTGTAACAGTGCATTCACTACAAACAGAACGTTTACCGGTGTTCGGGAGTCACACTGCGTGTTGTATACTTAGGCGCAGAAAACGTGAGTTTCCATATGTAGATGAGACTATTTTGAGAGACAGAATAAAGGGCCAATTTGAGCCCTCGATCTAAGTTTCGTTGGCATCAAAAAAGTAGAAGTTGCCAACATGGGCGCCCGCAGAAAGGGAAAGGGGTCACTTGACCCCCCTGGATTTTGAAAAAGAAAAAATAATAGATATTGGAAAATCATAAGGTATTTGTATTTCGATTTCATAATTTTTTCAAACTTAAATTACTTGACCCCTTCTAATTTTTTTTTCTGCGGGTGCCCTTGGTAGTCAACCATTTTGGTGTGATGGAGGGTATAAATCAGAGGGGCTGGCAGTTTACTTTTGGTCGCTTTTACACACCTATTTTGTTGTATATAACTCGTACACAGAAAGGTTAGATATTTTTTTCTGTGCTATTTTATATTGTTTTTTTTGTAAAAACGTAAATATCACAGATTTTTTTATGTATTGGTGTATTTTACCACATAAACGTGACCTTTTATCTTGTTAACATCACGATAGCAGTAAAATAATTCCACAATACATATGTTTACTGTACAAAATGATCGTGACATTTGAATTGCTTATCAGACTTCAACTACAACTGAGATGTTGTATCCCACAATTCTTATCAAGCCTTGAAAATATAGAAACATTTGAAGACTTTATTGTGCAACGTTTATCCTCAAGTAGAACTTCAAACTATTTAATAACGGAATACGTAAACCAAGTCCTGGAACGTTATCTACGTGTGTAAATACTGGAGTATCTATATATAGGATCTACTACAAGAAGATTGGAGGGTATAATCAAGGAACACAGTTTACCAAGGTACGTAGAAACGTCAAGAATTCTGAAACATGCATTAGATTATAGTGATATTTCATGTATAGAGCAGATTAAAATTATCGGAAGTGCTGGAACTTTACGAATCAAAGTTACATTGGCCATTAAAAACTTGAATCTGGATCTAAATAGACACGGTGTCCTTATTTTCAAAGTGTAGTGAGAACAGTTCACAGCTACTAAGTATTTAACATATTATTGGTGTAAACGAGTTTTGTATTCACTATGAAAAAACCTATACACTGGATAGGTGAAGTGCCATTGCCAACAATATGTTTGATACATTTCAATATGATATAGGTCCAGCTTATCTCTCTTTGGTTAACTTCTGTTCAGGGTTACTGATGAGGAGTGGAATTCTTCGAACTAGTATAACCCAATAACACACGTTGATCAAAGTGTAGGATGAACTGGACCTTCCTTGAATCTAGTCTTCGAGATTTTCGGAATACTAAGTTTATTTATTATATTAAGTATTTGATAAAGTAATAGAAGAGCCTCTTTGCAACTGGTGAGTTTAAATTGACGTTTAGTTTTCAATAAAACGGACACTTTGAAATCCGAAGTTATGAACCTATGAGATACAATACAATTTGATCATCATTACAAGATTTTGTGGATAGAGGTCGTAAAATCACATTTTTCATAATCCAGGTTTCTCGTTGTGCACTTTAAACACAAAATTCATTCACACGTGAAAAATGCTGTAATATTTTTTGTTGCAGGTTTTTATGTTTAGAAGTTTTATAGAGTAGCACAATATTTTAAAGATTTTCACATCTACGCTTTAATTTCTTGTTTGCGATAACAGTGAATGACTTTAGTGTAATGATCACCATTGGTTTTACCTCCCGTTATATACATATTAGAATATTATTATAACATTAAATTATTAGTTTGTTACATTACTTTTTTGTCATATTAACGACTGTTGAAGCTTTTCTTCCTAAGTATTGTTATTTTTATTGAACTTTCTAGTTGCTAGAGCTTTGTGGTGTTTTATTTTCGGCTTTAACAGAAGATTTAATATCATTTATTGCTTCATGTAGTCATCTCTATGTGGCTAAGTTTTTTACACACCTATTTTTGCCTATTATTTTTAGCATACTATTTCCTTTGTATTAAATTCAACATTGTTACATTTAATAGACAAGTCAGGTATTATTTCAGTTTTCTATATTTTGTATCTTCATAAACGTCAATTTGTTGTTATCCTATGAGAAAATTACTGCTGGAAATTGAACACATGTATCGAATACAGATGTCACTCCCCTGTAAGGGGGTGGTGACTCAATACATTTTCTTTGATTAAAAAAGTGCGATACGGAAAAAAATCAAGCTTTTTATACTAAGTTTATTCCACGACAGTAGTTCAAGTAGGCAGCTAGTGTTTCTGTATTCCCTAGGTAAAGTATATTATATTATTATTACTTTCCTTAACAATATTGGTTTTATTGTTTAGTGTATCGAATGTCATTATTTTGGTTTGTTTGTTATTACAATTTTATTATAAAGATTGTTTTGCATTTTAGCTTAATAAATGTAATTAGGACTAACCTAAGCCACTTAAGTTGGCCAAACCTCGTGAGATGTTATCGTAATTACTGCCGAATGCATTAATAGTGAGGGAACACAAGTGAAGAAACAAGGCATTCTAATCTTTATAAGTAGATAGTAAAAAAAGTTGAATTAACTATGCTATACTTGGGGTATTTTCAGTTTAAAACAGAGTTCCCGACAGGCAAACCCTGTCAAACCCTAAAAACAGATTGGAACAAGAAGTAAGGTGCATGTTTTGTAGTTCATAACTTATCAGAACTTTACATTGCGTGATAAGTAAACAGATTGGACACATTTAAATGACAGTTAAAACTATCTTTATTCAAACATAATATTAAAACAACGAGTAGACAAGTGTAAAATCTCCTCTACTGCATCAGTAAAAGGTTTGTCAGTTTCCAGTCTCTCAAAATGGATCTTTGCCGGACTAATCACGATGAAAGCCAAGAAGAACAGAAAAATAAATGTCTGGATTTCAAACATTGGCTTGCTTTCTTTGTCCAGTGGATGACATCACCTCATGATCTCTGTTCCCTGACAGTTGACCAACTGCTAGTTTTAGTTGACGTTACATGAAACGATATTCCCATTTTAACTAGTTTTAACCCTGTCTCAAAATATATTGAAATATCCGTGAGGGCACAAGTCGTCATCTAAAAAAAGGGCCGAGGTGGCTCAAACAAGATAATGTTAGACACCCTGAATAACGTGTTGCCGCCATGACAGTGAGGCAACTAGATAATCAATAATTTGGAATAATTATATTAGTATAGAATCTAAGAAACACATGATACACCCGCATATCACACTCCTTGTCTTTCTCTTTCAGGCCAGCTCTTAGGCTGACAATTAAAACTGACTTTAAAACCAATTATCTTTAAACACGCAACTGCATGATCCAGAAGTATGTTAACTTTATTCCTAGGACACTTACACAAGATATAAACTTTACACATAAAAACTTTAATAATGAGTCACACTTAATTACAAGACAAAACCCTGTAATTACAACTTAAAATACAATATAATAATATATAACAAACTGAGAAAATTAAAGAGAAAATCCTTGAAAACATGATTTCAAACACGGCACAGGAAATACCTTTAAACAATAAAAACTGACAAAACAATGAACGAAATGTTAAATGATACAAAGTGTAAAAAAGAAAAATCCTTTAACAAAGAACAAGAAATTGCAGATACACACTGTCAAAGACAAAAACACTCTTTAACTAAAATTAGAACAGGAACTTTAATATCGAAAACTTAAAAAGGAAGAAAAAACTAACAATGAATACCTACCACCTTAACATACTTCGCATGAATTAAACAATCTAGAGACTTCATCAGAATTCTTAAAGATAGTAAAAGTGCCATCAACGTACCTGAGGGGGGTTCAATTCTAATGAGCAATTTTCCAGCCATTGTTTTTCATGAAAACACAAAAAGAAGTCAGCAATAGATGAAGCCAGTCTGGAACCTATAGTGACACCACAAATCTGAATACGAGTCTAAAGAGGTTATAATTTCATTGTATAGGTCATTAGTTAGACTACATTTGGAGTACTATGTTCAGTCTTGGGCACGTTACCTTGGGAATGACACAGAGTTATTGGAAAAGGTTTAGAGAAAAGCTACTAGGAGGATACATGGGATGGAAAGGTTGTCATACGAGGAGGTTAATTTCTCAAATTGTTAGAGTTAGAGATCTGATTGAGGTATTTAAGATTGTTAATGGGATCTGATTGAGGTATTTAAGATTGTTAATGGGATCTGATTGAGGTATTTAAGATTGTTAATGGGATCTGGTTGAGGTATTTAAGATTGTTAATGGGATCTGATTGAGGTATTTAAGATTGTTAATGAGATCTGATTGAGGTATTTAAGATTGTTAATGGGATCTGATTGAGGTATTTAAGATTGTTAATGGGATCTGATTGAGGTATTTAGGATTGTTAATGAGATCTGATTGAGGTATTTAAGATTGTTAATGAGATCTGATTGAGGTATTTAAGATTGTTAATGGGATCTGATTGAGGTATTTAAGATTGTTAATGGGATCTGATTGAGGTACTTAAGATTGTTAATGGGATCTGATTGAGGTATTTAAGATTGTTAATGGGATCTGATTGAGGTACTTAAGATTGTTAATGGGATCTGATTGAGGTATTTAAGATTGTTAATGGAATCTGATAATGCTGATGTGTCATCTCTTTTTGTACTTAATGGTGAGAATGGTAAGACTAGGGGGCAGAAATATAAACTTCGGCAGGGTTGGGATCATTTTCAGCTAAATAGATTTATATTTCAAATAAGGTGGTTGGCCTTTGAAGAGAAGGCTTGATAAATATTTGAATGGTAATGGCTAGCTTTGAGTGTTTTATCTTTATGTTAGAGTTTATTGTAGTAGATGGGACGGCCTTGATGGACCAATAGGCTCCTTGTTATCCTTAAATTACATGTATGTAGAGAAATATGTGTGATACTATATATATTGTTAATACCGTACTATAGAAAGGGTCTAAGTTCTAAGTCCAAAAAGCATACTAGAACTGTTGTTCTATACATGAAACATAACATTACTAACAAAGATCCTGTTTAAAACAGACACCAGATTTGTCGCTTGTGTATTTTATGCAATATGTTTTAAAATATATTGTTTGTTACAAGTTTTACTAATACAAGAGATTCCAAACGATTGAATTAAAGACGTACAAAACCCATTTTTTCTTTATACGACTGCTTAGAAAATATATTAAATCTATCAATTTCTTGTTCTCAAAAAGTGTTAGAACTTACTGTTGTTATTTTTCCTTTGTATATATTCCGATATACTTATACAGTAATATCGTTTGTTTGTATCCAGGTAAGAAGCCATCATTACATTTAGTATTTGTTTATATCCAGATTGATAACATGTTCTATTAAACAAGATCACGTCATATATGAAGTTTGTATGTATTCTTTTGACTTGATTGTATCAGATTTGCCGTTTTTTTATATATTGATTAATAAGAGGGCATTAAACCTATTGCTCCATAGAAAACCAATTTGCATTGATATTCTTTTATGAATAAAGATATTATTCATTCTAATGTCATATACGCCATCAAACTGGCAAATTACTATTGTATATTATACTATTATTATTATATTATTGTATATTATATTGAACCATTAATGTATTGGAATTCTCACTCTGTATAAATCAATAAATTAAACTGGAGTCCTCGTGTAAAGACGGATATTATAATTGAAATTTCATATTTTGTTGCTCCAGATGATAACCAGATGCCATATTTAACACAACTAACAATTGCAGTCTTGGTCAAAATGTTTGCATACTGTTCTATATTGATGTTATTTTCTACATACATGAAGTAGTTATTGAGTAAATGTCCGAGTATAACAGAGAAGGTAGCGTATGATCGGAAAAACTTATACCATTTGTTATTCTGGTATGTTTAAGTTGTTTTGAGCATTTGTTCGTTAAAACACACATACACACGCGTTTTGTATAAAAGCGTGTGCTTTTGATATGATATTTTTCGAAACAGATCAACGATTTGTTCAGACAATTTCTCTGTACTTGGTGTAGAGTCACGCCTTATCACGTACCAAAAGTTATTGGGCGTCAAATTGTTCGACTGTCCAGAAATGGTATGAAACAAATGGATATTGACAGAACAGTAGGGTACCCCATTGTACTATATCCAGAATTCTGAAACGTCATCGGACAACAGGAAACGCCGAAAAACAACTGCTTGAGATGACTGTGTTTTGATCATGTTAACGCGTCATGGTCGAAAGAAGTCTTGCAACAACTTACGACGAGAATGACATTGACACATTTATTCCAAAATATCCAGACGAACAGTGAATAGGAGACTGACCAAACAGGGTTATTTTGTAAGAAGGGCTATCTACAAACCGATGTTAACTAGAATTCACCGCTGTCACGGTAGTACTTGGACAAGACAATATACCAAATTACAGTTAGGACACTGGCGACATGTCATATTTCCTGTTTCCGGCTTGTTAAAGCTGATGGTAGGATTCATGTTAGTCGTTTGACTGGAAAACAGATGAGGGAAAATTGTTTTCCCCACAGGGAACACAAAGGAGGTGGTGCAGTACATGTTTCGGCAGCTTTTTATCATGGTATGAAAACTGCTCCTCATATCCTCCAGGAAAATGTCAATGGAGCCTCTTATAGGCATCGCATGAAGACGATAATTCTGTCATATACCAGGGAAATGTTTTGCAATAACTTTGTGTTCCAAAATGGCACTGCCACTGCCCACAGTACAGGATTATCTTGATCAGGAAAACATTACAAGACTGCCATTGCCAGCAAAGTTTCCATATTGTAATCCAATTGAAAACTGTTGGGCAGAAATTAGCCGAAAAATTGCTAGTCATGACCCTAAACCAACTGCTTTAGCTGAGTTGCAGCGCCTTCTTGTGACAAGGTGGGATGAAATCATGGTGGATTACATCAATAACCTCACTGACAGTATGCCACGTCACCTTGTAGAGGTTATTAGAGTACGAGGAGGAATAACAAAGTAATGAATGTTTAATATGAAATGATATAAGGTTACATACGCTATTTATAATCATTTGTTGTATTATTTTGCCATTATATATGTTTTGGTAAGGATTTGTTGTGATAGGTGAAATGCTGAATTACATATCTTTCTACAGGTATCTGATAAAACTGTTGGCTGTTCTAACAAATCCAAAGAACCTTTCTCATTATGCAAATTACATATGTAGATGTTTAATATAACTTGTATTTGTCAGTTTGACGGTGTTAAGTGTATTTGTATTCCATGTTAATAATAATGATCTTAGTTATAAAATATGCAAGCATTTTGGCCAAGACCGTATTTATAGAACCTTTTGGGGTGATTTCGTATTTACGTTTTTGATTAATAGTTTTTAAGAGTAATTGGTTTAATATTTATGCAACAGTGCCAGGTTAGGGTTTATGGTACGCCAAATTCTCTGTTTTCTAACACCACCTGGGCCATTTGTATAAGCTGTATTCATAATTTGATTTGATTCTGGTACAGTTGTCACAGGTGGGAGTAGATATAGCGTAGTTATTAGGTTAATTGAGTATGATTGGTAGAATTTTGAATTTGTCGATTTACTGTTTACATTTATGTCTTTCAGTCAACTTTGTTCGTGAATTTCAAACAGCAAATATATAAGTCACTAGTGTTTCCTAAGTTTTAGCACAAGTTGATAAGCATACGTGGTATTTCAAGATTCTCTCTTTATTTCATTAATTTTGTGTTCAGCTTTCAATTACTTTGTGTTTTTCTAATTCATTTTGTGTTTCTGTTTGATGTCTCTCTATAATTCTGTATAATACCTTGTATTTCTTCTTCAATTATATTCATTCTTTTCATTTAACACAAATACCATTTTCTTACACATTTACTCGCTGAATCCTTTAGAACTTCGTGTAATCTTGCGAGGTGTAACTTACTGTCTGTTGGCCAATTTATGTTAATTGAAAATACCATAATTATATGTATTTTCCTAGATGATTGATGTTTGAGTAATGTAGTCCTATAAATTATCACCTATTGGAATTTTTCCACGCTGCTGCTTCTTAGATTTAAGTATTATGTCTAATAACTTAGGCACCTTGATGTTATATAGTCACTAATACAGTTCATATAATTGCCCACAATTTGATAAACCTTTTCAATTAAAGAATTATTTTTACTGTTTGTGCTATTTTTTCTAACACTGTAAATAGACGAGATGAATTTATTTATTGCACATAGAGCTTTCCACCTGACAAATAGCAAGTCATCTGATATGTTGGACCAGGATGTAAACAATAGTATTCATACAGAATCCACTTTCAATGAGATTTTGATGAGGTATGCTATATGATAGAATAGCCAAAGGCGAGTAAAAAAGTATTGTGGCTGGTGGTTAAGGAAGATCTTATTATTGAGATGTACAATTTAAAAGGAACAGCAGAGAAAAAGTTGAAGTACTGGTGATGAGGAGTTCAGAGTCCCACAAAGGACCAAGATAGATGAGGTAGAAGAAGCAGTTAAGAGAAGTCTAGAAGAGGGTAGAGAATAATTTTGAGAAGCATGGAATCCAAGCTTGATTGATGGACACTAGTATGTTCGGGCACTTTGAGAAATAGGTTGGAAGAAAGAAACTAAAGAGAAAGTTGGGCAGGTTTGCTGAAGACCCTTTAAGACTTATAAAGAGCCTCTTCACACAGAAGATGAGTGGAGTGTTGACTACATCGAAAATAGAGCTGGAACAGCATTTCAAGAATGTTTTGTTCTGACATGGAGAAGGAACAGGATCTGAGCTTTGGACCAATGCTACAATGATTAAGATGTTAAATGTCAATCAAATAGTCAGAAAGCAAGCGTCAACCCAGAGGTGGGTCCAAATTGGATCACTTAGATTGTTTATCACCAGTTAGTGAATTACTTTGAAAAAAATAGTTAAGATGTGGGAATGTTATGTGATATCTAAATGTTGGAATGTTATAGGTGGAATGATACAGAGGTTGAATATATTTTATTAAAACGATTTTAGAGTCTTATCACATTTTTACAGTCCATGTTACCACACTCAGGCATTCTCCGTCTGATGGCCTTCCATCTTGATAATAACCTTGGAGTATAGTTTCCATTGCACAAAACTCTATCGTTAGTCTGACATGTCAAAAATCACGTTATTCTCTGGTTGTTATATGTAGCCAATCTAGTGTACGAGGATATCAGTTTTTCAGTCCCAAAAATCCATAAGCACTACATCTGGCGATGTATGTCTTCATATGGAATAGCACGAATAGCTATTTCGTTCTCCAGCTTCTTGAGGTATGTGATAATTGAAAATATCTGTCATGAAAGTAATTTATGTACACATGAATTGTGTCCTTTTTTTAGATGGAGATTCTTCTACAGTATGTTGCATACTGTTGCCTAGATCACATGGATGACTTTTGCTACTGACCTATTTATTCGTAGGGTCTCACCTGTTATTACAAGATTCTACACTTTTATTACCATGGCTGGGGTATAACTTGATGCAGGTATCTTTCTGGATAGCCCTGGAGCCTCAAATTTATGTCTATTTCTCTGTTTTTCAAATGTCATTAAATGCAATGAGTATCCTCCGATCTGAATACATCCTTCTGATCTGAGTGCATGAATATTTTTCATTAGAAAGAGCTGTCATATACCCATTCAAACAGTTATCAATTTACAGTAGCATCATACAACCTACAAAATGCCAAGCAATGTCAAAATGTAGTTCTGATACATTTAATTCCAATTCAATTTTATATTGGCTTTGCTGTCATGCAACCTGCTGATGCATATTCAAAATCGTTTTAATTTAACATATCCAGCTCTCTGTATTCTCAATGAAGACAGAGCTTTATCATTTCGGCAATTTGAACCAATCTCTTTGCTCACGTATTTAGTTAGCTATATGGTGTGAGAGGGAGAAAATGATATTCAATGAAGAGCTGAAAATATCATAGGAAGGGATTAAGGAGGAAGTTTAAAGAAAGAGGGTGATGAGCTGTTTTAACTTGGCAGCCAAAGTACGTCAGAAGGAAAGAGATTGTAGAGTGCTGTCCTTTCAAGTAGGGTGTAGAGGTTTTCCTATCACACCATTATAAATTTCTCTGAAGCAGGCTGGTCTCTGGGGAAGAAGCATAAACTGGATAAAAAAAGACGCAGGTTATCTTGAAGAGTGTAGCTAGGTTTGGATTTGGAGGATGGTTAGTAGTAACCTACAATCTAGTAAAATGCTGTGGATCTACAACCCCGAGAGGTACTGAGCTCAATGGATCGAAATTTACTCAGCGCTTACTCTTTACTAATGACTATAAAAAATTAGTGAGATGCTAGTAACTTAGAAGAATGTTTGTGTTCTTTGGTGGTACCTGCTCAAGAAATGCCTTTGATGAGAGTTACTAACCTATAAAAGTAATTGATGTTTGTGTATTTTGTAGCTTCACAATGTGCTATCTGTTCTCTTCTCACCACGGGTATCGAAACCTGATTTTTAGCATAGTGAGTCTGTCAACTTACCCCCGAAGGACAAACAACAAACAATTATAGCAGTATTATGTTACTCTAATATTTCTATTAGTATGAAATGTTGATTTCAACAGTTTCTTAGTGACAGAAGAAAGTTTTACTGGATATAGTCTACTCTAAGGTTATTATAAAAGCATTCCAATTATTCAGTAAAATTTCATTGTTCATTTCATGTAATTTACATCACACTATTAGTATGGAAGAGTAAATAAAAGAAAATGAAAAATAATCAAATAGTAAAAAATTAAGCTTTAATCAATATACATAAATAATTAAATCTCTCCGAATGCATCCTCTTTTTTATGTCTGATGATAATTAGGCTTTTCATAACACGCCCTCTCTAGATTTCAATCTGAAAGTAGGCAAAGCTGTCTTCAGGAATCGAAGAAGGAAAAGCGACAAACAGGGATCTTCACTTCAGGGTGCTGACAGCATCTAAAATCAATTTTTATCTTTCAAGACAAATGAGATCCCCCATGGACAGAACCTCCTAGTTCACACCCGGACTTCACAGCAGAATGTGGTCCAATAGGAGGGAGCGTCTATGTAGTTGCACAGTAATTTTCAAAGTCAGGACGTTTATTCACATTTTAGATGGGCAGTTGTTACCAACAGTTTTAAACTATTATATCTTTCTCTTTATCTCTTACACTTTGCCCTTCACGTGTGGGCTAACGGATTTTAGAAAGTATGTGTTACAACAGTTTACGTTATTCTACGTTAACAATCAGTGTTATTAGAGTGAAAACACAATCAGGCAATCATCCTTGGATAATTTAAAGTTATTCTTAAAATTCGGGCACTTAGTTTCACTGCCTTAACGAAAGAAAATGCCTTGGAAAGAAACTTACGTCAAGGCTATTTTTCTGGTAATGTATAATGTTAAACTTGAGATTTCACAAACTCTCTTCATCTACAGTTTGTGGTAATACTTTACTAGTGCGATGAGCTGGAATCCACTGACCGAGTAGTAGAGTTTCATATATGGAATGATTGTGATCTAGAAATATGGTGAAATGTTTTTTGGACACGAATCGAAAGGAAGCTATTTACATAACCGTGCACATACACAATAATGGTAGTTTTTAATATATCACCAGTTAGATGTTTTTGTAAAACATTCTGAAATTATTCTTCAAGTTTATTTTTAGGGGAAACAAACTTTCTATAATCCTTTTCTTTAAGCTTCATAATGTCTTAGCGTAAATCTGAATGCTTATAACGCTAAAACTGGGTTTAGGTACTTATGTTGGGCATAGCAAAGATCGTTCATCGTGTAGCTTAACAACAAACAAGTAAATAAACAAGCCTTTCCTTTAAAAACTTCTGCCAACTTTTGCAATACTTTCCATGAACTTATGAACCTCTCAATGACACTCCAACAATAAAGTTTACCTCACATTGTGAAACTGGTAATTTTGTTAGGCTACTTTTGGAAGAAAAAAACCACTTTCAGGTTTCCATCAATATTCACCAACATACGTTTAAAACAACAGTAAAAATTGTTGAATGGTATATGATGGTACGACAAATAGGAATAGAAAATTAACGCACTGTATGTGAATCGCTTGAAGGTGTCAGGTGAACCTGGTGAAACTTTGTATACTTCTCACTTCAAAGAAACTTGAAGTTTATGTCATCCAAGCTCTTAATTTAATATTTTCTCGAGTTAAATGTATGTTGGAGACAGTGCATATTCGGAAATTGGCTGGGACGAGATTAAACCCTAGTTTTGTATAGAAAATACACACATATTGCAGAGGTGACATGCTGCTATAGTAGATTAGCTTTCTCTGTTGTTTCGAGACATTCAAGAGTTTCATGTAATAATTTCAGTTATATTTATTATTACTTAAAATTAAATAGTTTGATAATGAGCCCCCGTTAAGAGCACCCCTCGATTTCTCCCAACTTTCAATAAAGGCAACATAAAAGAAGGATTCAACTGATAATTGTCAGTTGTGTTATGTCGCCCACAAAGTTGTGTCTTGGTTTTCCTTGTATTATTTTTTCCATCTGAGTGTCCTCTTTATGCAACCAAAGGAAACAGGACATACAAGGGGATTACTTTTACTGGAGTGGCCTGGTGGTTAAAGCGTTCGACTCACAATCTGCGAATCATGAGTTCGAATCCCGTCACCAAATATGCTCGCTCTTTCAACCGAAGGAACGATATAATGTGACGATCAATTCCAACTTTTCTTGGTAAAAGAGTAACCCAAGATTTGGCAGTGAGTGTTCTTGACTAGCTGTTTTCTCTCTAGTCTCTAACCTTTAGAGCGCCCTCGAGTAGCTTTGTGCAAAATTCCAAAATTAAACAAACTTTTGCTGAAATGAAGAAAGAAGGAATATAACATATCACCGAAAAAATGTTAATTATCATGCATATAAACCAAATTATTAAAATAATCTACACGAAGGCTACCTGCGCTAGCAGTTCCTAATTTAGCAGAGGGAAGGCAGCTAGTCATCACCATCCACCGCCAACTCTTGGGATACTCTTTTACCAAAGAATAGTAGGATTGACCGTCACATTATAACTCCCCATGGCTGAAAGGACGAGCATGTTTGATGGAATGGAGAATCGAACCCGCGATCCTCAGATTGCGAGTCGAGCGCTCTAACCACCTGGCCATGCAAGGCCTAGTGTATGGTCTAAAACCCTTAAGACATGTTTAGTAATTTTAGTTCCGTATTCATCATGCTGTTGTCAGTTTTATTTACAATGTTTCAATTTATACGTTTGCTAGAAGGTGGAGAATGTTCTGATCTGGAAAATTCATGTAGGTTGCAGAAGGCG
>NW_013666921.1:269849-286597 GCF_000517525.1 Limulus polyphemus
GTTGCAGAAGGCGAGTAGGTATAAATACGAGTAAAATGAAGCAGTGAATCAACGAGTAGTGAATGAGTAATTGAAAAATAATGAGCTATTGAGTATTCATTGAATGATTCAGTTAGTGTTAGTAATGAGAGTTATTAGCAATTAGATTATAGACGTAGGTAAAATTTGTATAGCATATTGAAACGTTGATTGTAAACTTAGGTCTTCTACTTGGAGAACCAATTTGGTCTACGCCTGTTATCATTCCTGCTGTGCAATCTCTGATGCAGGATCTTCCTGGACTACGCCAGTTACAACTCAACCAAATCCAGTTCCAGAATTTTGCTGTTACAGAATCTATCTGGCCAGATCAACAGCATAACGCAATAAGAAAACAACAATTGACTATAATGGAAAGATATCATGAGAATCATACTAGCCTCAGCCACTTTAAAGGACTAGTTTTAACACCATTAACCAACCTTCCAAGTTAGAACCATATTAATTATCCAGTATTTATAGCTGTCTTATCTAACAGGTTATGAGAGACACACTAGAAAGAGGTTATCATAAAAAAGTTTCAGAACAGGAGCACAGAGGAAAGAAGAGACCTTATACAAACTTCAAGAAGATTTGGAAACGCTTGCTCAATTACTTTACCCGGATGCTCCACGTGAAATGAAGCATTCGTTGGCACGTAACCAATTAATAGATGCCGTAACAGATGAAGATGTAAAAATTAGGTTGAACCAAAGTAAGTGTACATCTTTAAAGGAAGCTCTGCAATTGGTGGTGGAACTTGAATACATTAAATTTGCAGACATACAACTAAAGACACCATCTAGAAGTCATGGGATTATCGATCGTCAACCCTCTTATAATAATCAAGAAGAACTGAAAGGACATATTGCCTGGAACTGAAAAAGCCTGTATGAAATAAGAACTCTTCTCAAAGGACACTACAAAGAGAGAGAACTATTGTAGTTGTGGGAAACCTGACCATTACAGCCAAGGCCGTGAGGAATCAACAGCTGTTAATATATCAAGGAGACAATACCATAAGGATGAGTCTTCAAGCCTAACTAAACTAAAAGAACAACATAGAGCTAACCAGATATAAAAAAAACAGCAATTAGCTAGATTTAGGGGGAAAATTCAGTTGAGAAGGCTCCATCTGGTTCAAATGAGATAAGAAATTCATCATTTGAGGAAATCCATCACCAAATCTATGGGTTTGTTGATGGAAACCTTGCGTATGTTGATCAACTGTGTATATAGCTATAAGTGGTCAACTCAATTTGGTAATAAAAGGCGGGAATTTTCTCCAGAGACTAAGAAAGAAGAGAGACTGATGCAAAGAGAAAGTTTTAACCAGAGGAAAGTTGTAAGTTACGTTTACTTTACTGTACACCTCATGATGTGTAGGTAATTGAAATCGAGGAATAGAGCTTATTGGGAACTGATTTCATGGAGAGACATAGATGCAAGATTAAACATGCTTCAAATAGCTTCACAATCTATGACTAGGAATCTCGGTGAGCTATATGAAAATTACCAAAACAGAAATTGGGTTTCCAGTGGATGGTCTTTGCACCAACAAAAAGAAATACTCATATAGGGAGTTATTAGGTAGTAGCAGTCGCTTGTTGAAACAATTCAACGATAATTTTCGTAAAGATAGTGACGAATAAATATTCAGTGTACAATCAAAGTATATGCAGTATGATTGCCTATTGGGTCGTTTACAACCACATTATGTGATATTTTAATAAGAAAAACCACATTGCATTTATTTTTAAGCAAAGGCCAAAAATATTTAGGATTTGATGCAATGGTTGCATCCAGCACAATACAGTGCTCAGGTTCGCAGCGATGATTTTTTCTTTTCGATGCCACAATTCCTTGTCATTTTACTGAGCACTTTTTGACAAATGTCATTTCTATTTGTCAAAGGGAAGATAACCACATCAATTGAAATCAATTTATTCGACATGATACAATAAAATTATCAGGTATATAATAATACCGACAAATGTATATTCGGACATGCTCCTCCTTTATTTTACGTTCATGCTCTTCCCTGTGAAAAATTTCTTTCTGTCAGTCGATGGAGGAAGTCCCTTTGTCTTCGTGAAATTTCATTATAAAAAAAAGGAACATTTTTATTCTTAATAAGTTGTTTTCTCAGACTGGCCATTCAGCACATACCAATACTGAGAGGTCGATTTTGATATTCATGAGAAATCGCAGAAAATGAATAATTTTCGTGTAATGTACTCTTAAAAAGAAGTAATTTGATAAATAATTTTCTTCTAAGGTTATCCTTTCAGAATATACTGAGCGTGACAGACTGACATTTGGCTATTACACGTGTAGATAAATCTACATCTAGTGACTGGAATGTAGTAAAATTAAACATTCCAGCATGTCCTGAGGAATAAATGGTTGTAAGAGCTTTCGTGGGTTTGTAGAATAAAGATGTCTTACACGACGTTACCCAGAAAAGATTTAAATCAGCTTGTGATAAAGTGAAGTCACTATGATGTTAATGCTGATAATCTTAGATTTAATTGGTATGGTTAAACAATTCCCTTCGCAAGAAACGATAAACTACAAAGTTAAGAAGGTATTGGGAAGGAACACACATTGTACTGAAAAAAAAAAAAGGCTTACGGAATTCAAAAGGACAGAAAGTATATCAGTGAGAGAATGGCCAACTGAATAACTTCAGAGAAGAATGTGTCTACAGAAAGGCAACCTTCTAAGAGCCCAGAGTTGATGTATGGACACTTTCTAGAGGATTACCAAGAAATGAGCTACCAGTAAATTTGTTTGACCAGAACACTTCCAGTGACATGATCGAAAGTGATGTCGAAGAACAAGAGTCCATACCATTTGTATACCATACCCTTTGGGAAAGAAAGCCACTAAAAATATTTGGTAAATGGACAGTTTTGTCTACTATTTTATTTATATATTAGCAGGGTCGTAACTAGCTTTGATGAAGTCATATCCTCGTTTGTGTTCCTGGCTTTCTTCACTCACTCATGCATATATATAAAACTGAAAGTTATAGCTATAAATTGAACTTGACCTCGGTAGAGCATCGGTTTTTGATACGGTAATATTTGTTTGAACTGTTAGAGAGAAATCGGCAGTATTTGTAAGCTCTATTTTCAATGTTTTAATTCAGATGCTTCTTAGAGAGTGTAGGATGTTGTGGTCTGGATAATTCGTGTGGTGAATAAAAGGAAAGTATGAGTAAAGTGAAGCAATGAACCAGTGAGTAATGAATGAACAGCTGATATTAATGAACTATAAAGCTCTCAATAAATAATTTAGATCAATGTTAATAATGATACTTATTGTGTCTGTTAGCAAGAGAATTTTGTAAGAAAGCTTATTTGTAAGTTAGGTGTACGTAACATTAGTATCGCAGTTTCTATTGAAACGTATCTTGTTAACTTAGGCCTGCAACTTGTGTCAAAGTGAATGTAGCCTGTAGCAATTTGTTATTGTTAAGTAGAGTGGACTTGGCATTATTTTTTTACCAAATAATCCATAGAACGATAGAACACGTCACAGCAATACGTATATTATTGGCCCTTTATTGTTTTACATTAGGACATAAAGCACCGATGTTCAAAGAAAATGCAGAGGCAACAGCTTTAATGTTAATTTCTATATTCTAGAGACATATGGGTGAAAATAAATAAGAATGTATAATAACGGTACATCAAACACATTATATCTCATTCACACTGAACAGAGCAAAATATTTGAATGATGGATATAATTAGACTCAAAGATGAGATACAACACTACAAAACCTTCTCATTAGTAACAGTGTCATGGAGATGGTCACCCTATAGTTGAAGAGGAAAGCAGACATACTACATATATTAACACTACTTAACCGTTAGACATTATAAGCTTAATGTGTTTTACGTCGAAACGTAATTTGAGTCAGAAATGATGATTAATGACACCATTCTAGGGCACTGTAATGCAGCTGACTTCTAAAATTATTAATCTTTTACTTGGGGTGTAAGATAGAATAAAGCTTTTCACATAAAAAACAAATTCACACTTGAAGATAGAAATGATTAATTTAGATTTATACAAGTGTTAAATAGCGATTAAATCTTTTTTCTATCATTCCACCACACCTCTTTCGGCCTAATTATAGCAGAGAGCCCGATTCCCACCCCTTAATTAATTATTCACAGCATTTATCATAATAAGCAAACACATTCTGTATTGTACATTGACAATGTGAAAGTAGAATCATATCTAGAGTTACCAGACGTCCCAATAAAACTGGAATCTTCCTAATTTCTAGCTTTTTTTTTTCCAATCATAAATAGTCTCTATACCCTAATCTAAGTTTGATATGTACGGTTTGTCGTTACACACCACTACTTTAAACTTTACTTCAAGAATCACCTGACAATGACAAACCACACGGTACAGTGTTTCCTTCCTCTGTGCTACGTTTTTGTAACCTAGTCTGTCATTGTGCAGCCGCAGGAATTGAGGTATGTCGATTTGCTTAGGCATGAAAAAGAAAATGAAAAAGCAACATTTTTCATTTGAATAAGTTCAAGATAACTTAGTTGCGCCTTTTTTCTTTGAACTAGATAAACTTTTAACAAATTTCGTTTGTCTATTGTTTGAAAGGTGATATAATAAATATCGGGATATTTAACAAATCGTAAAAAACGTGTTTTTGTAACGTAAACGGTTTCACAGCTGTTACGCTATCACTCTGTAGTAACCTTAATCATATCCACAATATTTTACTAAACAAAAAACTGAAAATATTTTATCGCACTAAATTAATTAAAATCTATAGCTATTGTCTTATAAGATAAACAAAATGCATCCGACGAACTTTCAAGGTAGACAGTTAAATTTTGCTAATATCGCACAAATAGCAACACATGATTTGTGATATTTTTTATTAAACATATGTTTCTAATGGTAAATATCAAAGAGAGAAATCAATGTATATTTTTACCGATATTAGCAATGTCTTTAAAGTAATTAAATACACTAATCAAGCTTCTTTTTCTTTTATTCTGATTATGTTCTTGCTTTTGTTAGGCACAAACCTACATAATGTCTGTACCCATCACAAGTATCGAAACCTGGCTTTTAGCGTTATAAGCTTTCATATTTACCGCTCATCCACTGGAGGCTCTTTTATTCGAAAATTACTGGGAGGCCCTAGTGGCACAGCGGTATGTCTGCGGACTTACAACGCTAGAAACTGGGTTTCGATACCCGTGGTAGGCAACAGAGCACAGATAACCCATTGTGTAGTTTTGTGCTTAAACTACGAACAAACAACAATTACTGGGAGGTTTAATTGTCTCATGCTGCCATCTTGTGTTAATACGTTTAACTATACCTACTTATTTCATTATAGAGTACATAAACTTTCAAATTTGAGCATAAAACACATGTTTCTGTATAAAACTATTATCATTTACATCCATCAGACAAGATTCAATGAAATCATTAAATATTCAGTTAGATTTAAGTTAGAGCATTCTTTCCTCATGGTAAACGGTATCTAAAACTAACTTTCTATCTAAAGAAAAATCAGAATTACATGTATTTAATATCTGCTATCACAAACACACAAAAGATTGACACCTCTCTAAGTGAGCAAAAGTGTTGATTATTGACCTTAGACCTGGGACTATAATATATTGAATAGACATGCTTCACAGTCTGACTGCATATATTGTCTGCAGCTATACCTGCTGCAACGGTGTAGTCAGAACACTTAGTTTTAAGAAGATATATAGATACTTATTAGCTCAGAGGACTCCAAAGAACACTTAAAAGATGCTTTGATGTTTATTATTGGACTAGACAAATGTCTGACCAACAAATATTAACATGACACAGATGATGCACGTTCTCTGAACTTGTAGTTTATAAAGGATTTTATCCATCACCTAACTAAAATGAATGTATCAGAACGCCTGTAGTCCTCACCAGTAGTCGTAGTCAAGAAAAAGAAAGTTTCTGTTTGCAATTTTGAAAAATGAGCACATTACTATGTCTCAAGGCATCCCCACGTAATTGCAAATAATAATAATATCTTGTCACTTTTGGAAGCTCGTGCTGGTTCAGTTAGTACATATTGCTGTTGATTATTTCATAAATGTGTCAAAATGTATGTCATAGCTAATACCTCGGCTTAGGCAATAGTGGATACACTGTTGGAACAGCAGTTTGAGCACTACAGAACTCATAAGGAAATATATTTATTAAGACTAGGGAGCAACCGTTTACATCCAGTTGTTTGTGGAGTAGTGGTAGATATTGAGAGAGGTGAATGTGTAAACTTCGTGGTTATATTCACAGTAAGATGATGTAAGGGTGCTACAGGTAGTCAAGCATATGCCTGTCAAATTTGTCTGCCTAGACAGAGTGACTGGGACACTCACCCTCCATGGTTGTTGATGACTTAATAGTAGTATACCTAACGATCTCTGAACTTGGTAATGCTCAGGAAAAAAATATGATGTTTCCTTTATAAATCGTGACACTGTATAACCTTTATGCCTAACGCAGAAGTTACTCAGTCTCCACGAGAATATTTGAAGTGGTTATGATCAACTACAGCTGATGCATGAAAAGCTGGATAATAACAATGGGATAAAGGTACATTGTAGCAAAAACGTACATATAACGAGAGAGTTAGTGGTGTGATTTGGTATCCACCTGACACATTGTATCCAATCAGCTAGGATGTAACAGACCCAGATCTATTTGTCAAATAATTCCATCAGCTCATTTTTAGTTGCATCAGTCCCATGGCTCATGAAAAAAACATTGAACATATGAATCAGCAGCTGTATGTTGTAGGAAATTTGGCAATTTCTGGCTATATCTGGAAGAGGCAGACAGCCTAGATGAAGTATCAAATGACGATGAAGAGAATTCTATACCTGCTAAACGAAGTCTAAGAATAGAAAGAACAGCCGTTGAAAGTAGAAAGATAGGCATTTGTAATAATCCAGATGAAGTGAATAATGAATCAGAGTTAAACATGATCAGTGTCAGCTAGCCATAACACTAATGGTAGCTGCCTAATTACTACAGCTAAGCATATGATCTGAGCAAAAGAAACAGCTATGCCATCAACAAGCCAAAAGGAAGTTACAACCATTGCTTCCCAAGCACTAACCAATGATTGTTAATTCAACTGAAGCCACATCTCAGACTCATGGATCATAATAGTTAGAGTGCCAGGTAGAAACAGCAAGGATTGAGAAACAAGAACAATCGTGACACACTGAAGTCAAAATGAAGTTATATTCTGAACTGTTCTTGTCAGTTGTTAACATTTAAAGTAGTAGCAATTTTGTTGGCGAGAAGAGTTACTACCGTAAATGAATTCAAAGTTCAGATTTATGAACACTGATCACAAGAACATCAGAAAAGTATGTGTCAACTGAAATGCGTAAAGGAATCTGCCATGTAAGGTAATCACAATTTCAGGATAATTCAGTATTATTTTATCTTTGAATTTATATTTACATTTATGTCAGTAAGCAACCGGATGAATAAACTTGTTGCCACAAGCTAATTAGTTATGTTGCATTATTATAACTACGTGTGTACTTTTGTTGATTACTGACTAGAGAAAAGTTTTACAGCTTCATTAAGGATTGGTTGGGTATCAAACATAGTTGTTGTGTTTTTAGGATCAAGAAACGTGGTATCATAAAGTCATTAATTATTCCAGTAAAATATACCATAATTGTTTTCTTCTGGTACATAGAGTTACAAGAACCTAGTACAAACACTGCATCCCAGCACCCACCCTGCTTGGGAGAACAGTGGGTGACTTTTCTTTGTCATCAATATGAGCAGACTTTTCAACTGATTTTGCAGTTGAAAAGTTAGAGAGTAGGCAGCAATTATTACATTTTTTGTAAAGGTTTTTTTTTTCCTAAAAATATTTATTCATGAACAATCATGATAAACAGCATGAGAGAGATCAGTGTTGTAGTTGTTTGTTACTCTGACTCCATTAACGAGCTGTCTTTGTTATTGACGCAGATAAGTGTCACTAGTGGCACATTGTCATAGCGCTCTAGCTAATTAGAACTATGAATGGTCAAAGGTCGACCGCTTCTTTCAACCCCAAAGAAATATTTGGTGAAAGAGGAGATAAAGCTATATTTCCACAGAGTCAAGGGGTGAAAGTAAAGTTGAGAATTAAGAACAGAAAAGACTGACAGTCAAGAATTAAGCAATAAATAATTTCAAGCATATATATTAGGCTTAGATAACAATATGAGTGATAGTCCAGTCAACTCAGTTACAGTGACTCCTATGAAGGAAAATACTGATGCCTTCTTCTGAGAAGAAACCAACCACCATTATTACAAAAGCTATTCTTGTGGTTCTCATGGACTATCCACCTTCTAACCAAAGTGATCAGCCTCATCAGCACAGTGATAGTTATGTCTGTGCTAATGGAAACCTCTGCTGAGTAACTTACTGTGCTTGAGGGATGCAAAATTTGGTACTGATCTGTGGTCTTACCTTTAATATGGCTATAAATCCGTTGTCCTAAGAAAACATAGATCTTTTGTACGAGCAGGAAGATGAATAAGTAACTCAAGCCCACTTTTTTGAAGCTCTGTTAGGCTACAGATCATACAGCGAGTGCAATGATATTTGCTCGAGTAAAAGATATTGCCAGTACATCAAGAGTTTTTTTCCAGACGTTAACAACTGAGGAGCTTGAAAAGTTGCCACACTAGAAAATTATGTCAGACCTCAAGCTAAACACCATTTTAAAATTATATTATCATTGTCAAGCCCAGTCTTCCTACTGGAGGCAGACTTTTAGAAAGGACAGGAGTGAGGAAACTCTGAGGTGAGCTGACTAATGTCAAGTTGTCATCACAAGATTATAGTTATATTTATCTATTTGTGTATCTTGAAGTCCCAGTTTAGTTAGTCACAGTGTATATGTTTAAAAATTAATTAGAAAATTCACTTAACTTTAAACTTGCTAAGGAGAAAAAAGACAAAGCTGTGGTTTTCCTAATATCAAACCTCCATTGTCTAACCTTAATTCAATAATATTCCAAATTCGTTTATATTACTAGAGGTTGGTTTTCTTTAAAAATCTGCTTTGAATCGGCGTAATTCTTTGCTAGTTTTACTGGTTACCTTAAATTGTCTGTTTTCTCATCTGAAGCTGATTTTCTGGTTTGTTTCTCATGTGAATACAAAGTGTTAATTTTGTAATAGCTTCCTATTGGTTGTTGGGAAAAGTAAAACTATGATTTTATGTACTTATATTTACCCATATGCTTCTTGCAAAATGAGTCTAGTTTCAATTCAGTTCTCTGAGAAGTCTTGGCTGAATAATACGAAGAAATTAACACGTTCGTAAAGATTCTTGCTGTATAGTTCTAAGTTGTAGTTTCAGTTTCTAAGTAATTTGATATTTCGTTATATTTATATTACAAATATTTTGATGCAAATTTTGCTATTTTCCGAACTAGAGCTGCATGTTTTTATTCAGTAAATATTATTCATTAATTACCTTGTAATATTACTCTTATTTTTATTTGTGTCTATAGTAACTTTCAAGATGGTAATTTGTAATAATTTCCATTGCTTTATTTTGTGTTTTTTAATTCAAACCGACTAAAACTGCTAATAAATAAACAGTAGTAAAAGTTCTGAATTTGATTTCCTGTTTAAAGCAAAGCAAATATAGCATTAATCTTTATTATTCGAATAAGAAAAATAACACAAATGATGCAGTTTAAAGGAAGGGCAATGGCTTGTTAGTAAAGTGCTCTAAAATCCTAAAAGTACAAAAACTAGTTTGTGGTGATCGAATTTAAGCAACATTTATTTTTTCCCTTAAAATCTTTAGTAATGTCTTTCGCAAAACAATCTTTTAAGATTTATTTTACAATTCTACTTCCGTTGTTGTTGTAAACTTAAAAACAATCTTCGTTACTTGTTTCTATAATCGACTAACAAGAAAAGTAGCAGCGACTAAAACTCGGCAGTTTGCTTTATATAGATACGTTTTTCATTATTTAGATGTAATGAAAGTTTACAGAATAATTAAAGTACGAGCAGATCTCATGTATACAGATACGTTTTCATTATTTAGATGTAATGAAATTTTACAGAATAATTAAAGTACGAGCAGATCTCATGTATACAGATACGTTTTTCATTATTTAGATGTAATGAAAGTTTATAGAATAATTAAAGTACGAGCAGATCTCATGTATATAGATACGTTTTCATTATTTAGATGTCATGAAAGTTTATAGAATAATTAAAGTACGAGCAGATCTCATGTATACAGATACGTTTTTCATTATTTAGATGTCATGAAATTTTACAGAATAATTAAAGTACGAGCAGATCTCATGTATACAGATACGTTTTTCATTATTTAGATGTAATGAAAGTTTACAGAATAATTAAAGTACGAGCAGATCTCATGTATACAGATACGTTTTTCATTATTTAGATGTAATGAAATTTTACAGAATAATTAAAGTACAAGCAGATCTCATGTATATCATAGGTTCTTCTGTCATACTTTAAAGTCAAGTTATACTTTTAGGTTTTGGCTGAAGAAGACAGATCAATGATATGTCGAAACTTGTAGTATGTTCCCCAAAAAACAAACCCTTCATTATGCTTACATATCGTTGTTTGTCAAGTTATTACATTATTAGCATAATGTACTTCCATACAACTAATAGAAAAGTTAGTAAAACAAAAATTGGAGAATAGTAGAACTCCAGATAAATCATTAGATTATTTTTGATAGAATTAGTGAAAGAAAACATGTACATATAAAACATATATATAGAGAGATATACTATTTATTTAATGCTTTAATCACCATCTATACCTCGCTATTCATTGGACATTTAACATTAATATGATCGTACAAGATATAAAACAAATAATTTGTTTGATATATATCCATTTATACATTAACTATAAGTTTTCTAACACTAAGGTTCTCCAACCCTATCTAAAGCTGTGAGAAACTAGAGCAAAACCTTCTGTTAATGAATACCTTCCTTTACCAACTGGTCTCGAACGACCTACAAATAAAAGCAACTGAATTTTAATTTCACTGTAGCTTAGAATTCAATACAGAATGCCTTATCGTTCGTAGTTTTCAAATCATTAACTTGAATTAATGAAAAACATACTATTTTTTAAAACATTTTGATGAGATAAAATACCAAAAGAGTTTTTTTGTTTGTTTGTTTTCAATTATGCACAAAGCTACACAAGGGCTATCTGTGCTCTGCCCACCACTGGTATCGAAACCCGGTTTCTAGCGTTGTAAGTCCGCAGACATACCGCTGGGCCACTGGGGGCAATACCAAAAGAAAAGGCAAAAATTGAACAAGGTTGCATTAGACTAAAAACTTCGCCACTGAAACATCAACACAAACTTTTAATCATTATGATTATGTAAGTACATTTTATAAGTTTCTTCGTGTAGATTTAGAGGCTATTTATCTTCGTTCTAGCCTTAAGTTAACTTTTCACAGATTATTTGTTAGTTAATATTAATTACTTAAATTTTCAGATAATCTTGAAATGCCTCAAAACAAACTGTTCGTTTGACATCTTGTATTTTTGGATTATAGCTGCTCAGTTATAACTGAATTCTATTGTAATTGAAAAAATTACCTCTGTTAAGATTTATAGAGGAAGGTAAGGTAAGACGGCCACCCTAGCTTTGAATGTGGTTTTCACCACTTCATATGAAAGCCACGAAAAAAAAAGTTTGAAAATAAATCTTTCTTTACTATTATTGTCATTTTTAGCTAAAAAAATATTAGATATAATTTTTAAACATTTAAAAATATGTATTTGGATGCCGTTTTACTTATAAAATTGGATAAAATGACCGAAAAGATAGGGTAAAACGGCCCTCATCTAACTCAGAACAACTGCAATTTAAATTAAATCCATGATTTATCATTTATTAACCATCACTTAAACGTTCTTGGCAGGGATCGGGAAAGTCTTGCGAAAGTTGATTTTCACTCTTTCAAATCAACATAGAGATATTTCGTAAAATATACATTTTGTAACCATAAGCAATTCAAAGTACTTATCTTAGATCAAAGTTGTTGAAAAAAATTGAAGTCGCGCTTTGATATTTCCCGTTCATGCCATTCCGCCAGTGAGTTTAAACATAGGGTCACATGAAGAATAGTTATATATAATGCATTCTACATGGCAGCAAGTCATAACTGATGATGCACAGGAGTGGTAGTTTTTCCAGAGGGGTCCATTTTTACCTCACTTTTCCTTTTGATATATTATCTCACATTGATGATGACGAGGAACCCACTTGAAGTAAATACACATATATATATAATAGAGACGGTTGATATGAGTATAGAAAACGTTTATTCGAAAAGCACAAGAGAAATAACAACGTTTCGACCTCCTTAGGTCATTATCAGGTTGAGAATGATATTTGTCACCTCTTCTAGCCGACATTTTGATAATACAGATTGAATCTCAAGCTCTACGCCCACTGTACTGGTACACATATGGAGACGATACATTTGCCGGATTCACATCTATAGAACACACAAGTAGCTTTTTCAAACACATTAACTCCATACACCAAAATATTAAGTTCACCAGTGAATATTAAAAAGATCAACAACTACTATTTCTAAACCTCAATATCACAAGAACAAATACACAGTAAAAATCCACAGAAAACTCACTCATACTGGATTGTATAATACATTCCCTGGAACTAGACAGATAAAACAAAACAAAACTCAACATACTAGAAAACCTAATAAACACAGCCACAATACTTTGTTCACCTAACAACTTTAACGAAGAAGTGAATCAACTAAAATAGGACTTTATCAGCGTGAATAAATATCCCACAAAAACTGTCGAAAGAATTATTCACAGAAACCACAACCAACAACATAATCCAAAAGACAGTGAAACAACTAACAATGAAACACTACACTGCTGCACACCATTCATTCCAGATACCAGCGACAAAATAATTAACATTTGGAAAAAACTTATAACCAAACATAACTTTCCAGTAAACACTAAAACCGTTCAAGAAACCAGGTACAAAATTAAAATCTATGCTATGTAAAAACTACTCTGACAATCATAATACTAACGTCATATACAAAATAAAATGCAACAACTGCCATGATTTCTATATAGGAGAGACAACCGAAAAATGGAAACCAGATTCAATAAACACAAAAAATAACCCTCTCAAGTTTTTAAACATTGTATCTCAAATAACCATAGTATAACCATAGAAAACACTAACATATCAAGTGAAGAAATCAGAGTAAAGAAACGAAAAATTAAAGAAGCTTTTCTAATACAAGAACTTACACCCATATTGAACCAGCACCAAGGAACAGTTATATATCTGGACTAATTATTCCTTAATGTCAACAACCATATAACTGGTTAAATATTTACAACGTCCCCTATAATCTTACACCTATCATTGCTGTCGTTTCCACGACACCTGATCAATAACAATCACTCTTTCAACTCTCATTCTCAACCGGATGATGATCTAAGAAGGTCGAAACGTTGTTATTTGTTTGTGCTTTTAAAATAAACGTTTTCTATACTCATATGAACCGTCTCTACTATATAGATTATTATTAATTTTTAATGTCACCGGTTTATATTACCTCAATATTTTATCTCATCCTCAGTTGTTATAACTTGTCTCAGAAACTTTGGATTCAACATGATCTAATATTTAGCACATCCAGGTGAGTGTCAAAGAGTCTAGGATTGGAGATGTGTAGGAGCATTATAGAAATGACAATCAAATCAAGTTATTAAATTTAAACACTCCGACAAAACCATCTAAATGGTTAAACCTGTTGATTAGCTAGATGACTTCCCTCTGGTCAGAAATTGAAATCTATAGATAACTAGACTTGAACTCTAGAAGCTCTATGACCTTACCATTCACTCCACATACTCATAAAGTGCTAATCGGGTTAAAAAACCCAATTTCAATTCTTCTCTAAGAGCCTGAATTGTATATTCTAGGATATCAGGCAGGTTACAGCACTGCCTATCAGTTGGAATGACTCGGATTGTTCATCAATAGCTCATCAAGACTTTACAATACTATACGGTGTTTCTTTTCATAACAATATGTAATGACTGAGTCACAAGTTCTGAGAATTTCTCGTTATTTCTTTTGCTTCTGTTTTATTACATGATAATAACACAAAACAATGATATAACTCAATTTCACTGAGGCAACATAGTTTCAAACGGGGTATTCGCTTTTATAAACATTATTGATAACTAGTAGTGATTTCAAAAATCATAACTCTAGTGTAAACGATGTTGTTATTACCCCTTGTAGTTAGCTTTATTACAGAAATTTAGTGTTCCTTTAAAAAACTTAAGTACAGGGTGAAAGAAAAATTCCAGCCACTAATAGTTAAACAATAAATATTACAGTTGGAAGCTCATTGTATTTAGAACTTGGTTATAAATAAAACCTTCCTATGTTTATTGTAACACTGCATTACAAAAACAAAAACAAGTAAAGAAAAAACTTCAAAACAGGAAGTAAATGTCGGGATGGCTAATATCAATCCTTTAAAAACAATGCAAACAAGATTGTAGGGATGGAATTTACATTATCCCCACATAATAGCACAGGCAAGAATTAACATATAGCAATATATATAACTATTTAATCACAATTGAGTTTAATTTATCCTATTTTTGTCTGTTAACATTCTACTATACTGTGTGCCTGTGCTATAGTAGGCATGATGCAAATGCCATCCCCACTTATCCTGTTTGCATTGTTTTTAAATTATTTATATTGGCCATCCCTATATTTACTTCTTTTCCTTGAAAGAGGTCTTTTCTTTACTTGTAGAATATCGGATTGAACTTTTTCGTCATTCTGCTTGTTAGGATTTTTGTGTTTCTGTCCGAAACATCATACAATAAGAAACACATACTTCCACGTGATATTGATATTACACTGCCATTCGAAATCGTACAGTCGCGCATATATTACGTTATTATGTTCGGAAATATTGTTACGTAACAAGAAAATAATTTGTAAAACACGCTTTACGTTTACTGTAGTGTTATAAAAAACGTAAAGCAAGTAAAAGTAGATAGTTTTCTGATGATAGGTTTAGAACTCTGAGGCAAATGAAATTGTCACACCAAACAACCTCGCCCTTTCAGCCGTGGGGGCGATATAATGTAACGGTCAATACCACTATTCGTTGGTAAAAGAGTAGCACAAGAGTTAGCGCTGGGTGGTGATGACTAGCTACCTTCCATCTAGTCTTACACTGCTAAATTAGGGACGGCTAGCGCAGATAGAGCTCGTGTAGCTTTGCGCGAAATTAAAAAAAAAACAAAAAACAAAGCAAATGAAATTATGCACCAAATATTATATAGCTACTGCTAGCCAGCTTTTTACGATTTCTTTGTTTTGTGGCCAGAATATTGTCTTTTCTATAATGTTTCTCGTTTATGTGTTTTGTTGTTGTTGTTTTTATAAGTGGTTTATAATATTTATCACAAAAAAGTTATCTTAAACGAAAGAATCAAAAAAATTAAAACTTAATCTTTTGCTACAAAGACATCATTGAAAACTCGGCTATAGTGTCATGATTATCTTTGCGATATCTTGTACACTTATGTGTTAAGCAAATGTGTCATTTCGATTGGACCTTATGTGTCGAGCACGTATATCGGTTCATTCGTATAAACACTCGCCCCTATGTGTTTTTTCACTGCTATAAACACAGAATCTGGCGTTTCGACAACTTACACCTGTTCACTGCATTAATATTAGGAGTGCGTATGTGATCATAGTAGTCGATACGACACGTATCTAGATACAGAAGTTTTACCAACGGTTTGTTACAAAGTTTGTCAGTATCTTATTATCTATATTACTAACATTGTATTATTTAAATACTTCACACTTTACAGTGATTTTTCAAATTTTCAGGTTTGATCAACTAAATGGCAGCTGGCAAGAGAAGTAAAATAATATAAAAAGTTAATATCTGTCTATGTATTTTGTTGTTGTTAATTTGTTATGTTACTTTACATGTAATGTTTTTGATAAAAGAAATGAAGACAACATGTAGTACTCAATACTTATCTTCCTTTATTGAATCAATTAATTTTTAGCGAAGACACTTTATTAGAAATTTTGATTTTTTCTGTACAAAAGACTTATAATTTTTACTGAAAGCTTGGCAAGTTTCGTGAAGATACGTAAATCGTATCGTATTGGACGATGTATCGATACAATCGTATCACGGCTTCACGATACTATACTCGTATCGTATCTCTGTATTGCCACACATTTAATACACTGGATTGTGTACGTCGATGGCGTGTTTACTACTATTAACACTGCGTCTTATGTGGAAGCACATATATAACGTTCACTTCTACAAACATCTGAACTTTTCACATCAAACACGCACACCGTGTTCACACCTATTAAACACTGAATCTTGTGTGTCGAGCACGTATATCGTGTTTACTACTATTAACACTGCGTCTTATGTGGAAGCACATATATAACGTTCACTTCTACAAACATCTGAACTTTTTATATCAAACACGCACACCGTGTTCACACCTATTAAACACTGAATACTCATAAAAACTGAATCTTGTGTGTCGAGCAC
>NW_013666921.1:287568-293813 GCF_000517525.1 Limulus polyphemus
TTGAACTTGACACTTTGTGTGATCCTGGTATCGACACCTTTCTCTTGAACTTCCACTTTGTGTGATCCTGGTATCGACACCTTTCTCTTGAACTTCACACTTTGTGTGATCCTGGTATCGACACCTTTCTCTTGAACTTCACACTTTGTGTGATCCTGGTATCGACACCTTTCTCTTGAAATTCACACTTTTGTGATCCTGGTATCGACACCTTTCTCTTGAACTTCACACTTTGTGTGATCCTGGTATCGACACCTTTCTCTTGAACTTCACACTTTGTGTGCCGTAAGGCGCTGGTGTAGACACATTTCTGTAAACGCAAAGTATCAGACGAAATACCATTTAAAATAATGATTCATGAGATACATATTCACATGACATAAAACACGGCACATATAGTGTGCGGTTTAGATGAGATCGTATTATTACTAAGAGACCGTATAGAGCTATTAAATAAGGATCACTATTTGAGTTATTAAGGTGTAATATTAGACTAGCTTTCGATCTATGCACACTAATTGGCTACTATGTACGTGATTCCTAATAAAAAGTCGGATCTTACGAATTAACTACCTTTGTGGTACTCAATGATATAAAAACTGGGCTCTAGTTGTTGAGCTGTACATTCTGTTCACTGGATCTTGTGTGTCTAGCACGCATATCGTGTTCACCGCTTTAAACACTGGACCTTGTGTATCTAGCACGTATATCGTGTTCACCGTTTTAAACACTGGATCTTGTGTGTCTAGCACGTATATCGTGTTCACCGCTTTAAACACTGGATGTTATGTGTCTAGCACATATATCGTGTTCATCGCTTTAAACACTGGATCTTGTATATCTAGCACGTATATCGGTGAACACGATATACGTGCTCGAAACACAAGATCCAATGTTTAAAGCGGTGAACACGATATACGTGCTCGATACACAAGATCCAGTGTTTAAAGCGGTGTACACGATATACGTACTCTATACACACGATCCAGTGTTTAAAGCGGTGAACACGATATACGTACTCGATACACAAGATCCAGTGTTTAAAGCGGTGAACACGATATACGTGCTCTATACACAAGATCCAATGTTTAAAGCGGTGTACAGGCTTTAAACATTGGATCTTGTGTATAGAGTACGTATATCGTGTACACCGCTTTAAACACTGGATTTTGTGTTTCGAGCACGTATATCGTGTTCACCGCTTTAAACATTGGATCTTGTGTTTCGAGCACGTATATCGTGTTCACTGCTGAACACTGGATGTTATGTGTCAAGTATGCATATCGTTTATACATCTACAATCTCGGAATCCTGTGTATCAACACATATATCGTGTATGCTGTTACAAACAATGTATATTATGTTTCGAACACGTATGTATTTACTGCTATAAGCTAATGAATTTTGTATGTCGAGTACTCACTGTGTATCTACTGAAACAATCCAATACACCCTATGTGTCGAGTAGATATGTTGTATTCACTGCTACCACAATGAATTATATATGTTGAGGACATATTTTGTTTAATGATATAAAGATTTGACTCTAGGTTGACGAGTTCTTTTGTTGTACTCACTGCTAAAAACACTACCTATCTAGTGTGCATGCATGTCGTTTTGTACTCAGTGATTTAAAACACTAGATTGTAGTTGTCGAGTATCTTTGTGGTATTTACTGCTAAAAACAATGTTTGTCTAGTGTGTCTGCATGTCGTTTTGTACTTGGTGATTTAAAACACTAGATTGTAGTTGTTGAGTAGCTTTGTGGTATTTACTGCTAAAAACACTGTTTGTCTAGTGTGTCTGCATGTCGTTTTGTACTCGGTGATTTAAAACTCTGGATTGTAGTTGTTGAGTAGCTTTGTGGTATTTACTGCTATAAACAATGTTTGTCTAGTGTGTCTGCATGTCGTTTTGTACTCAGTGATTTAAAACACTAGATTGTAGTTGTTGAGTAGCTTTGTGGTATTTACTGGTAAAAACACTGTTTGTATAGTGTGTGTGTGCATGTAGTTTTGTACTAAGTGATTTAAAACACTGGACTTAGTTCTGGAGTCGCATATCATGTCCCATATGTCGTGTTCACACACTTAGTGTTGACTTTTCTTGCTTTTTTTATCTGTATTATAAGCTTAATGAGCTAGAATCAGATCGAATTAAATCACGTTTTGTGAACCGATTAAGATAAAAACTTATGTCTTGTCAAATATGCATAGAATAATTATAAACTCCAGAACTATATAAAAACCTGGTATAGAAACCAGTTTGCTCTGATGAGTAAATTATGCTTGATTTCCAGCCTTACTTTTTTAGGTTGTAAGCGAAGAAATAAAAAAATCATGACTCATTTCCCGAACTTCTAACATAAAATGAGGTCACTGTTGTATTTAACAGAAATCGCGTCTGTAGTTTGTCGTCTCACTAATAGAGTCGTTTCAGTTTACACTGGAAAAAAAAGTTAATGATTACTATTTTAACGAAGGGATTCTGGCTTAGTACAGTAATAGAAAATTAGCTAAGTGCATTAGGAAGAAAGATAAGAACAGCATGTTGACAATCTTAAGAACGACACAGTATTTAAGAATGCCATCAAATCTCATAAGCTTTGCATCGTCACATATTTTATTGAAAGTTTAGTCACTGCTTTGAACATGTGCTTATCTAGATAATTTATAGTTTTTACACAGAAAATTAATCTTCGTTATCTGCTCTTGTTATAATTATCATCAATTTTAGCGTATCGCTTACACTTAATAAATCACCATGTTCAACTAACGCAATAAAAACTAGCAAAGAATATTTTTTTTCTTAAACTCCTGCAGATATCTTGAATTCTGCTGCACATAAACACATACGTGTATGTCTCCTTGTCGTTTTATCAACAAAGTTACTTTTGTTGCTGTAGTTTTGCTATATAAGTTAAACATAACTGTAGTAAGTTCCGATAACCTTTGTTTAGTAGAGTCATTTTCCTCCTTCTGTATTAATAGCTTTTACCCATAAAGAAATATCAACTTGAGATTTCATAGTTTCTAGTTCTATTTAGAAGCAAATGGCTTCTGCCCATGCATTGTAATTAATTATAGAAAGTGTGGATATTAGGAAATCCATTGTTTTTTGATGAATTCATGTGCAATCAATATTATTTTTAATGTATTATATGAACAGAAAATATTAACATTTTGCTGCATTTTACTCTAGTTGAACTGATATGAAAAAGCTAAGAATAGTATAATTTACTGTTTCAAATATACGCAGTTTGAAAGGAGGGTAATCATGAGAGTAAATCACACACATATACACATAAACTGAAACTTATTATGGTAAACATAGAATTGCACGTGGAGATGCTGGACTTAGTGTCAAACTTTTCTTAGTATACATGTTTTGCCAAAGTCGGATTTTAACACCATAATACAGGATCTCGAACAACGATGGCTTTCAAACAACTGTAGATTTGATAAACAATATGTAAAGTGCAGAATGTTAATACCTAAATCGTGATAAAATATTTTGGCTTAAAACTAATTTTATGGGCGTATTATTTAAGTTATATTAAAGTATTTACTAATTCTGAAACAACGTACAGTTGAGCTATTAAAATATTGTTCAGTTTAATTCATTATGCCAAAAAAGTAGATAAATAAACTTAGATCTCAGGACAATACGATCATTCGTCAAATAACCATAACTATAACTAAACAAGTAATCTACCTGACTGTTATTTTATAGATGTATACATCTCTTTTCGAAGTGTTGTTACCAAGTTCTAAAATGTGTTTACTGTAAACAATGATCTTGAACATTGAGCTTAGTATTTTCTACTAAAATATGTAAAGACAAGTCGAGCAGCAGTTGTAATTAACTGCTGTAGCAGCAGCTGTGTTGGTGTTCTTGTAATTAACAGCTGAAACATTGATACTTATAATCATTTCATCGTTTTAACGTTTAGTGTTAAAAACAAGAAAGTTGCCCCCCAGTGGCACAGCGGCACGTCTGCGGATTTACAACGCTAGAATCCGGGTTTCGATACCCGTGGTGGGCAGAGCACAGATAGCCCATTGTGTAGCCTTGTGCTTAATACAAACAAACAAACCAAGAAAGTTACTAAAATGTGATAAAATTTCATAATTTCTTCTATTTGATGAAGGTCTCGGTTGAGAAGTTAAAACGTCATGTTACTTTAGGAAAAGTCCGTTAAATTCACATCTCTACTACGTGATAAACTGTGTTTACACCATCTGTAGCGACACGCCACTGCATAGATGACTCACTCTTATAAAATACCCATTACACAGGCCAGCGAATTTAAGCTTCATAAAAGTTGTTTTGGTTTTAATAACGAATTTTCCATAATTCAGCTACGCTGATTTCGAAAATAATGTTAATTTTCTTTTTCTATCACGTAAGGATATTTTACAAATCGGGAAGGAAATAAAACTCTTACTTAGATCAAATTATTATTTCATTTCTTATTATTATGTTTGTTAACAAAAATATAAAAAATAAAGAAAAGAGATGGACATTGATGTCAAACGAATATGCATCCTCATTCATCCTGATGTTTTTGTGAAATCTACGTCTCTTAGTCTCTCGACTCGCAATATGGGGGTCACGGGTTCGAATCCCCGTCCCACCAAACATGCTCGCCCTTTCAGCCGTGGGGGCGTTATAATGTGACGGTCAATCCCACTATTCGTTGGTAAAAGAATAGCCCAAAAGTTGGCGATGGGTGCTGATGACTAGCTGCCTTACCTCTAGTCTCACACTGCTAAATTAGGGGCGGCTAGCGCAGATAGCCCTCGCGTAGCTTTGCACGAAATTCAAAACAAAAAAACAAACTCTTAGTAACAAAAGTACGTGTTGTTTTCATTCTTTTATGTATTGCGTTATGACGTTTTGTGAAAAATCTGTACGTGATGGAGAAAAAATGGATATCATTTTCGGATTCAGCGTACAGGAACTACCGTAGCACAAGTAAAAATTCAAGACAATAAAACCATCGCAGGCCTGTGTTATCCTTACATACTTTTTCGTTGGAATACAACAAGATAACGAAACACTGAGCAATTTTTGTACTGAAAAAAATTAACGTACGATTTATTGATATTTTTAGTTAACAGACTGATAAAGTAAACGTTAGGATTACGTACAGACATTCGTTTATTATTTGAAAGCGATGTATTGTAACATGCTAGTGTAGAAGGAGTAATTTATATACATTTCTGAGGAACTGTACGTTCTGGATGTGTGATATAACTCGATTCACTGAGACTTCACACAATAAATATAAATTGTGTGGGTGTCCATACATCCATATATTTCGTTGTTCTGTTATCTAAGAGACGTTTCAGAAAAAAAACAACATTTTTAAGTAACTGATTCTGTATCTATATGTATAAATCTTGAGTAACGTAAAGACTATTCAATGAAGTTGAGGAGGTGACGTAATTACTGGTCTGTACCAATATTTTCTATAGTGACTTACTGACCTTTTATAAGATTTTCTCTGTCTCAATAATCTCCAAGTATCCAGATGTGGATAATAGAAAGTCTAATAGATTATTACGAGAGTTGACCTTTGATGCAGGTCGATAAATTTCGAAATCTCATATCGCAGGTGAGAATAAGGAGTCCATTTTGTTCAAAGTTGATATCTTCCCACGATTAAGTGACACGCGGAATCATTGCATTGTTTCGACAATAGCGGAATAAAAGTAGAACCAGTAGCTATGGTGCTACATCAATAGCAAGTGATTTTGTTTCGACAATAGCGGAATAAAAGTAGAACCAGTAGCTATGGTTCTACATAAGTAGCAAGTGATTTTGTTTCGACAATAGCAGAATAAAAGTAGAACCAGTAGCTATGGTGCTACATAAATAGCAAGTGATTTTGTTTCGACAATAGCGGAATAAAAGTAGAACCAGTTGTTATGGTTCTACATAAATAGCAAGTGATTTTGTTTCGACAATAGCGGAATAAAAGTAGAACCAGTTGTTATGGTTCTACATAAATAGCAAGTGATTTTGTTTCGACAATAGCAGAATAAAAGTACAACTAGTTGTTATGGTGCTACATAAATAGCAAGTGATTTTGTTTCGACAATAGCGGAATAAAAGTAGAACCAGATGCTATGGTTTTACTTAAGTAGCAAGTGATTTTGTTTCGACAATAGCGGAATAAAAGTAGAACCAGGAACTATGGTGCTACATAAATAGCAAGTGATTTTGTTTCGACAATAGCG
>NW_013666921.1:294431-297384 GCF_000517525.1 Limulus polyphemus
AAAATGTATTGTTTGTATTCTACTCCGTATAGACGTTAAATAGCTCAAAATGTATTGTTTGTATTCTACTCCGTATAGACGTTAAATAGCTCAAAATGTATTGTTTATATTCTACTCTGTATAGACGTTAAATAGCTCAAAATGTATTGTTTATATTCTACTCCGTATAGACGTTAAATAGCTCAAAATGTATTGTTTATATTCTACTCCGTATAGACGTTAAATAGCTCAAAATGTATTGTTTATATTCTACTCTATATAGACGTTATATAGCTCAAAATGTATTGTTTATATTCTACTCCGTATAGACGTTAAATAGCTCAAAATGTATTGTTTATATTCTACTCCGTATAGACGTTAAATAGCTCAAAATGTATTGTTTATATTCTACTCTGTATAGACGTTAAATTGCTCAGAAGAGTTACTGTCAGGATCTTTAAAAGAAAACGTAGGGCTTAATCTGGCAACAGAACAGGCTTTTGAATGTGATAGAATATAAAATAGTGTAATTTATATATAGAAATAATTGTACAGTACAAAATTATAAATAGTTTACGTAGTTCTTAAGTTGAAGTTTAGTTTTGGAAATGTGAGTCAAAATAAAATTTGCTGTATCACACATTATTTTTATAGTGAACGTTACGTCATCACCAATGGAAAGAAATACGAAATACACCTACTTTTATTGCCAAAACATTAGACCCTTTAATAAAAAAAGGGAAGTTGGAACTCAAAGTCGATTTACATTGTAATTCCATGTCTATCAGCAATTTGTCTTGTTTGAAAACAAAAACAGAACAAGTAAACTTATCTATGTTTCGTTACCAGACGATAAATGTTTCAAAGTCTTCTTACTACTTGTATCTACTTATCATTCTAAATGAATAAAATCAAACATTATTTTAGTAGATACAGTCGAAATAAATTGTTGTCTAAATTAAAATCCTTTTTTTTCTTACGGTATTATAACACTGCTGTGTTTCCCATTTGTTTGTTAAAAAGTTTTTCTTAACAGTCATTAAACTATATCAGACTCAGTCTAATTAGTAATGGTTTGGTGAGTATAAGATGTAGATGTAGAATTATAGTTCTGTTTTGAGGAGTCAACGGACCCACAAAATTCTAAAGTTCAGGCATTGAAAGTGTAATTATCAGCTTGTAGATTGTGAATGTGTACTGTATGAGGCACAGTTTTCCTTGATCAAAGAGACGAACAACTGTCAACTTCAACTACATTCTAACATTTGACAACTGACGATCTAGGAAACTGGAAAAAATTAAGAAAGCGGCGTTATCGAATGTCACCATTTGCAACTACTCCATGAGGGGACATTCAGGAAAGCCTGTGACGTCACAGGAGCTAGGTAAAATAAATTACTGCTGTCGACAAGGAGAAGGGTGGGGACCTCATTAAGTGACTGAACTTGCCGGAACCATCTATAAAAACAAGCAATTAGTTTGTTGACAGGCCGACTGTAAGACGATCGAGAAAGCATTTTGGTCCTGCCAATGTGTTTCATGGCAAGCTAGGAAAGACAGCAAGTGTGAGGTTTATCTTTCCATTACGTATAAGGCTTTAGAGGAAACTTTGCTGCTTAACACTAAACACAATATCCCATAGATGTACAATTTCACTGCTTAATACTAAACACATTATTCCACAGATGTATAATCTCACTGCTTAACACTAAACACATTATTCCATAGATGTATAATTCCACTGCTTAACACTAAACACATTATTCCATGGATGTATAATTCCACTGCTTAACACTAAACACATTATTCCATGGATGTATAACTTTACTGCTTATATTTGCAAAATACTTACAACAAACTTTTTTTTTCTTCTTCTTGACAAAATTGATGCATTTACGGAGAACAATGTAATGTTTCATTGATTCAAAATAAATATTTTTCTATTAAGGGATTTTAACATATAATTAGAATAATAATTATGAAACAATAAAGGTTTTGGAATATTGTGTAATGTTAAGGTAACTTTATTTAAAACATATGTGGTATACACAATATTAGGTTTCAGAATATGTGTAATGTTACAATAACGTTATTCAAAATATATAATTTATAAATATAGCAGATTTGAGAATATATGTAAAGTTAGGGTAACGTTATTCAAATCATATCTGTTATAGATCATAGCAGGTTTGAAAATATGTATAATTCTAAGAACCAAAGAGTGAAAGCAGAGTATAATAAGTCATAATATGTCAACCACACCACACAGGCGCTATATATATCACAAATTTTCATAAACAATATTTTTCACAGCGTGAATTGTAATTAATTTAACATCAGATTTATATGTAAGAATTGGTAATACAACGTTATTTGTTATATTTTAACACTGTTTATTCACTTTTATTTTATTTACTTATTTATCATACTTTTGATTTCAATTAACTTTAGTATCATTTTTAAGAATAGGCGAACCAGCAAGCTAATTTTCAAATGGATAAAACAACATTAATAATTCTAAGAACCCATGAGTGAAAGCAAAGGAGAATATGTTATAATATGTAAGTCACACTACATCTGCTTTATCTAGTGCAGACGAGACTTTAATACCTGTTATACAACATAGCAAGTTTCAAAACATGTGTAGTGCTAGGGTAACGTGAATAATAATATCTGTTATATAACATAGCAAGTTTCAGAATATGTGTAGTGTTAGGGTAACGTGAATAATATCTGTTATACAACATGGCAAGTTTCAAAACATGTGTAGTGTTAGGGTAACGTGAATAATAATATCTGTTATACAGCATGGCAAGTTTCAGAATATGTGTAGTGCTAGGGTAACGTGAATAATAATATCTGTTATACAACATAGCAAGTTTCAAAACATGTGTACTGCGTAGGGTAACGTGAATAATAATATCTGTTATACAACATAGCAAGTTTCAAAACATGTGTACTGCGTAGGGTAACG
>NW_013666921.1:298403-306703 GCF_000517525.1 Limulus polyphemus
ATACAACATGGCAAGTTTCAGAGTATGTGTAGTGTTAGGATAACGTGAATAATAATATCTGTTATACAGCATGGCAAGTTTCAGAATATGTGTAGTGTTAGGGTAACGTGAATAATAATATATCTTATACAACACGGCAAGTTTCAGAATATGTGTAGTGTTAGGGTAACGTGAATAATAATATCTCTTATACAACATGGCAAGTTTCAGAATATGTGTAGTGTTTGGGTAGCGTGAATAATAATATCTGTTATACAACATGGCAAGTTTCAGTGTATGTGTAGCGTCAGGGTAACGTGAATAATAATATCTCTTATACAACATGGCAACTTTCAGAATATGTGTAGTGTTAGGGTAACGTGAATAATAATATCTCTTATACAACATGGCAACTTTCAGTATATGTGTAGTGTTAGGGTAACGTGAATAATGATATCTGTTATACAACATGGCAAGTTTCAGTATATATGTGTAATGTTCGAGTTATAGTTAAGCAGTGCCATAGGAATAGTCCAAGCAGCCGCTTAGGGACAAAGTATTCAGTATCATTAACCCACTTCTTTATAACTTAGTATGCACATACTCTGATATAAATGAATTGTTTTCCAAAAATTTCCATATTTTTTATATTTCGCTGATAGTATGAGGATAAAATTCCCGTAATTTATGTTACATAACTCATATATTTAAAATGTTTTTCCCTATATGTGGTTTTGGACTTTCCTTTTTACACTCCTCACAACATTTATTTTAAACCTCTAATTCTTTTCATTTCCAGCAAAGTGTGTTTAAATTGGCACACAAGAGTCAAGCTCTCTTTAAATTAAGCCTAACATAAATACTTTCTACAGGATCTTTCGCTCATTTTTTATATAAGTGGTACTGATACCTGTTGGCTGAACGTTTGTTAACAATACAGGAAAACCACAATTGCAGTCTGAGAATAAACATACTGATGCTATGAAAAGGGCCCTGTTCAAGAAGGAATACTTTAGTGGCAAATTTGTTGTAATACTCTGATCATTTCTTTTGACATCTCCATGTTCTACTTAGTACAAAGAACCATGTTTTGGTGATTAGGACGACTATGTGGGCACTGGGATCGAAACCCGTCACCGAACATGCCTTCCCTTTTAGTTGTGGTGACGTTATAATGTAATGGTTATTCCCACTATTCGTTGGTATAGAGTAGCCCAAAAGTTGGTGCTGGGCTGTGCTGACTAGTTGCCTCTTCTCTCTAGGCGATCATTCCAAAATTAAGAACGGCTAGCACAGATAGCCCTCGAATAGCTTTTCGCGAAATTCAACAAAATAAACAAAGACACGTATTTCTCTTCGAGAGAAATTTATCAATGCAGGAAAAAGAAGCGTTTGCTGCTATGCGGCTATGGCCCAAGAAAGCGAGTCACGTACTTTCCTGCTCTTCGCCATCTGTTCTGTTTGTTACCACTGCATCCTCCGAACACTGAAGCCAAACCTCTACCCTGATTTACGACACCCTTAGTCATTGTAAAGGAGAATTAACTGATAATGAGGTTTGCTCAAGTGAAGAGAAACTAAAATGTCATTAGCATCCAGTATCGCCACAATTACTGGTTATTAGTATCCAGTATCGCCACTATTACTGGTCATTAGCATCCAGTATCGCCACTATTACTGGTCATTAGCATCCAGTATCGCCCCAATTACTGGACCTGAGTGGGTTTAATATGAGTTTCTTCTAGACAATTGGATGTCATATAATGCACTAGAAACTTAGACATACAATCGACCTTGATGAATCCACGGTAGAGACTATTTTGGTACGGGTACAGTTGTGACTGCAACAAACAAAATATATTAGCCTCACATTTACAGAGGTGTGGAGATAAAGAGTCATGGCTCTGCACCCGTATATTTACTGTATGGACTGTATCATCTTGTTTCGTGACCTTGTAAGGATGAATGAATTTTGGTGTGAGGTAGAGAATAAAATCAGGTTAATCCACCAACATTTAAGTATGCAGTTGAGGAAGACTTGGGCAGATCCATCTTGATGTGTTTTTTTTTTATGAAATACTTAGTCACACAACCTTGCTCTGCATGATTCAACCCTCAGTGCAATGCTTAGCTAGACGCAAACAAGATGAAAAAGATAAGACGAATTGCCTTGAGTTCCAGTGGAAATTTGATCCTGTAGAAAACCGAGTGCTACATGATGCCAAATTTACAGCTTAAAAAAGAGAACATCAGGGAATATAGCTACTTATATACATGAACTGTGCCACTAATAGGGTAAAACTTACCCAGGTGTGGCTGCACATGTTGATCATCTTACTCTTCTGCAACATCATCTGTATCTAAAAGACTATAAAACAGCTAAATTAGATTATGTTAAACGCAGAAGGAAAGATACGGGACATTTTTACAAGTTAACAGGCATTAAGGAATTAAATACACAGTTCTATAAAAAAACAATTTTAAAAAATAGAAATCAGTAAGCAAAAATTTAGTGATGTGATATGTTGATATTTAATACATTTTCTACCTGCTGTTGTCATTTTTCAAAATTTTCATTTATTTAGTTTGTATGTAGTTCTAGCATAAGTGCATGACCCAGAAATTTGTTGAGTTTGCCTCGTTCTAGTTGCTTGTTTCTTTGTTCTATGTAGTAGATAATGTCTATTCTGCCAAGATGATATTGCAGTAACATATTGAATCTAGGTTGAAAAGATTAGTGACTGCAATAACCTTTGCTGGCCAAGTTGACGTTGTCTGATTTGTACGACTATCTTCTTTTCTGATTTCCCCCTTTTAAATCCATTCGTATTCTTAATTCTTTTTTTATTTTTTGAATATCTTTGCCCTAAATTTATCTTTACTGTATTTTATGCTTCCCTATTAATTTTGTGTATCATCTTCACATTCTTCCTTTAATTCCAATCTTGGATATCTTCCAGAACAGACTCTATAGTATAAAATGGTAACTTCAACTCCAATAAAAAAAGGGAACAGCTTTAAGCACTTTAATCTGTAACGTATTTTCACGGTACTTTTAATGCTAGTAACAAAAGTTGACTAAGTTCTAAACCCTCACTAGACGTTGTTCTTCCTTGTTTATTTTGTAACGGTATTTCTAATACTTGTAATTAAAAGTACTGTGTCAAATCATACAAATAAAACAACGTCTTTAAAGGATTCAGAACTTAGTCAATATTGGTTACAAATATTAGAAATACCGTTACAAAATAAACAAGGAAGAACAACGTCTAGTGAGGGTTTAGAACTTAGTCAACTTTGGTTAATGCAAAAGTCAAGTTTTATTACAAATATTAAAGTACCGTGACAAAACAATCAAGCAGGAACTTTAGTTAAGAGTACTAAAATTACCGTGACATACAAATAAAATAGAACAGCTTCTAGTGAGGGTTTAAGTTTTATACTCTCAGTAGAAGTTATATTTGTTTGATTATTTTGTAACGGTGTTTAGAATGCTTCTAATCAAACTTGACTAAGTTCTAAACCCTCACTAGACATTGTTCTTGTTTCGTCATGATAATGTTAATACATGTTACAGAACTTGGCTAGGTTCTAAACCCTCACTAGACGTTGTTCTTGTTTCGTCATGATAATGTTATTACATGTTACAGAACTTTCTAAGCCCTCACTAGACATTGTTCTTGTTTCGTCATGAGAATGTTATTACATGTTACAGAACTTGATTAAGTCCTAAACCCTCACTAAACGCTGTTCTTGTTTCGTCATGATAATGTTATTACATGTTACAGAACTTGACTAGGATCTAAACCCTCACTAGACATTGCTCTTGTTTCGTCATGATAATGTTATTACATGTTACAGAACTTGACTAGGTTCTAAACCTTCACTAGACGTTGTTCTTGTTTCGTCATGATAATGTTATCACATGTAACAGATCTTGACTAAGTTCTAAACCTCAATACTTCTAATAAAAGTTGACTAGGTGTTAATCCGTTACTAGGTCTTGTTCTTGTTTATATCTTGTGTTGTTTTTTCTCTGATATGAAATTGTAGATCACTAAGAAGATATTGAGGTTCGACATGAGTAAAATCAAATATTACACACTCATGCTGCTATCGGGAGCCTAAAATAGTCATCATTTTCGTACAGTACATCAAGGCTATCACCTGAAGTCTATACGTAGTATGTCCCTAACTGGTTGTCTCCCTGTTACACTGTATAAGTAGCGTTACACTCACGCTATTTTATATGTAAATATTTTGCCTATCATTACGTATACTGAATAAATACTCTAACTCTCACTAAAGAGAAATAATAAATAGTGTGTCTTCACTATATTGTGTACATATCGTGAATTCCATAAAGTAAACTATAAACATATTTTTAACGTAACATAGCAAATATAATTTATTACGTATACGCTGGTATGTTGTGGCCTCCTTACGCATACATATCTAAACTTCACCTTTTATTACTGGAGATGCGTAACTATTACTTGTAGACATGTGTAAATACTGAATATTTAACTATGCATAAAGTACAAATGCTGAGTCTCTCATTATGTATATTGTGTAAATACTGAGTCTCTCATCATATATATTGTGTAAATACTGAGTCTCTCATTATGTATAATGTGTAAATACTGAGTCTCTCATCATATATATCGTGTAAATACTGAGTCTCTCATCATATATATCGTGTAAATACTGAGTCTCTCATCATATATATCGTGTAAATACTGAGTCTCTCATCATATATAATGTGTAAATAATGTAATAATATTGCTGGTTTCTAATTATAATTTTAAGTTGTTACGTAAACGCTGTATATAACATAACTGTTCTTATGCAAACTGTGTTTTTTTGTATAACTGGGTGTACTGTATAATCAGGTGTGTCTTAAATGCATACGTAAAATTCAAATTTCAGTTTCTTGGATCTCACCTTCAAAGTCTGTTACTGTTGGTTTAAAATTCAAATGTAGAAAATTCCATTACAATGTGTTAATATCATAACACTTACATTAAGGTATGTCATTAGTATTACTGAATCATTTACACCAAATATTCTATATAAAATACATAACGAATTTATGTATATAAAATATATAGCGAATTTATGTGTATAAAATACATAATGAAATTATGTATATCAAATACATAATGAATTTATGTGTATAAAATACATAATGAAATTATGTATATCAAATACATAATGAATTTATGTGTTGAGATATGTAATAAAATTATGTGTATAAGCAGTTCCTTCTTCAATTAGTAGAGAACCTTTCATCAGAAATACCTTAACCGGAGACCACCATTATCGATCGTATTCGCAATAACTGTTATAAACCTTCAACTCTGTTGACAACCAATAAATATTGAGGTATTGTCCTCAAAATTACAATGTTTTAGTTTCACATGCAACTGAATAAAAACAAGAGGTGAGAACTTGAAAATAACAAACTTGATTTTTGAGTGTACCTTTCTTGTGTGTTCTATACGATGATCATGGGTTATTATATGTAAACATGGAAACTCGTCTAATCTATAGTTTTAATTTCATATTCATGCCATATAGCTACTGTAACTATTCTTATGCTTAGGTGTCGTTCTTGTGTAGAACATATAATAAAAAACATTGTAAATATGAAAAACAGCCCAGAAATTATTAAAAGACCCCCTAGAAATAGAAAGTGTAGATATCAAGTACACAAGTCAAGAAATAACTGGAATAACAAGAACAGCCTTGGTCCACACCACGGAAAAATGGGACGATTGTAAAAGCTGTGTGGGTCTTGTTTCTTCTAATTTGTCTCGTGTGTTTGATTTCAGCGCCGCCCCCCCCCCCTAGTGGCACAGCGGAATGTCTGCGGACTTTTATACTGCTAGAAACCGGGTTTCGACACCCGTGGTGAATAGAGCACAGATAGCCCTTTGTGGAGCTTTGTGCTTAACAACAAACAACAACAGTTGATTTCAGTGAATGAAAATTAGAGTCTCAGTGTGAGCGTTGTTGCACGTCTTACGATAATAGCAATACTAACAACATTAATATTACTACTAATTATAAAAGAATAGCGGATTACAATAATGCCTCAATTCCACGTCTTACGATAATAGCAATACTAACAACATTAATATTACTACTAATTATAAAAGAATAGCGGATTACAATATTGCCTCAATTCCACTTCTTTCGGCATTATGTAGCAGGTAAAGGCCGTTGTTACAAACATGTTCTTTATATGCAACTTAAGGTGTTGCCTTTTGGGTAAGCTCACAGTGTAATGTAAATTCTTCCCTAGAACACACTTCATTTTCTTACGAGCGAATGCTCCCTGTTCTCGTTTTTTTTGGTTTACTATAAATTTGTAACAAACGAGTTAAATATAGTGTAAGTTTGGTATCATGTAATGATGTTTCAAATGTCGCCGCATTTGTAGTGGAAAACACGGCAGAAAAACAGGGAGAACTACGTTTTTACCTTACGTTGGCAATTGATTTCTCTCACTGTATAATAGATAATGAGTTTTCTTCACAGTTGACCTAATATTGCTTCAAACTGCACAGTAAAAATGCAACAGTGGTTCTGACTGATGTAGTTTAGGTCACCAATACCCCAGAAACAGCAACGCTATTCGTGTTGTATGTGGAAAGTCACAACCAGTTTTAAATATAACCTGACTGTCAGAAATACCATTACTCTCGTGGTGTAAATACGTTGTCCATTTTTGTATATTTTAGGGCTGTTGTAGCTTTTGTATTTACTTAGTAAATACTTTAAAATTCTGGTGTCACAGCTGTAGATTACATGGTAGGACAATGATCTTTTGTGTTGTCACAACTGTAGAATGCATGGTAGGATAATCATCTTTTGTATTGTCACAGCTGTAGAATACATGGTAGGATAATCATCTTTTGTATTGTCACAGCTGTAGAATACATGGTAGGATAATCATCTTTTGTATTGTCACAGCTGTAGAACACATGTTACGGTAATCATCTTTTGTATTGTCACAGCTGTAGAATACATGGTAGGATAATCATCTTTTATGTTGTCACAGCTGTAGAACACATGTTACGGTAATCATCTTTTGTGTTGTCACAGCTGTAGAATACATGGTAGGATAATCATCTTTTGTGTTGTCACAGCTGTAGATTACATGGTAGGATAATCATCTTTTGTGTTGTCACAGCTGTAGAATACATGGTAGGATAATCATCTTTTATGTTGTCACAGCTATAGATTACATAGTAGGATAATCATCTTTTGTGTTGTCACAGCTGTAGAATGCAAGGTAGGATAATCATCTCTTGCATTGTCACAGCTGTAGAATACATATTAGATAATCATATTTTGTGTTGTCACAGCTGTAGAATATATGGTAGGATAACCATATTTTGTGTTGTCACAGCTGTAGAATACGTGGTAAGATAATCATATTTTGTGTTGTCACAGCTGTAGAATACATGGTAGGATAATCATGTTTTGTGTTGTCACAGCTGTAGAATACATGGTATGATAATCATCTTTTGTATTGTCACAGCGTGTTGTCACAGCTGTAGAATACATGGTAGGATAATCATCTTTTGTAATCTACAGCTGTGACAATACAAAAGATGATTATCCTACCATGATATTCTACAGCTGTGACATGGTAGGATAATCATCTTTTGTATTGTCACAGCTGTAGATTACATGGTAGGATAATCATCTTTTGTATTGTCACAGCTGTAGAGTAATCTACAGCTGTGACAATACAAAAGATGATTATCCTACCATGATATTCTACAGCTGTGACATGTAATCTACAGAGTAGGATAATCATCTTTTGTGTTGTCACAGCTGTAGAATGCATGGTAGGATAATCATCTTTTGTATTGTCACAGCTGTAGAATACATGGTAGGATAACCATCTTTTGTATTGTCACAGCTGTAGAATACATGGTTGGATAATCATCTTTTGTGTTGTCACAGCTGTAAAATACATGGTACGATAATCATCTATTGTATTGTCACAGCTGTAGATTACATGGTTGGATAATCATCTTTTATGTTGTCACAGCTGTAAAATACATGGTACGATAATCATCTATTGTATTGTCACAGCTGTAGATTACATGGTAGGATAATCATTTTTTGTGTTGTCACAGCTGTAGATTACATGGTAGGATAATCATCTTTTGTGTTGTCACAGCTGTAGCTTACATGGTAAGATAATCATCTTTTGTATTGTCACAGCTGTAGATTACATGGTAGGATGATCATCTTTTGTGTTGTCACAGCTGTAGATTACATGGTAGGATAATCATCTTTTA
>NW_013666922.1:0-3758 GCF_000517525.1 Limulus polyphemus
TCTTGAACTATTTATTATTATTTGCTGTTTCAAAACTAAGCAGTTTACAAAATCAAGTGTTTTTTCGAAACTTCCCGACATTCTTGTTTATTTTTTTGTTAGGCATAAAGCTATCTGTGCTGTGCCCACCATGTAATCTGATTTTTAATGTTATAAATATTCAGACTGTCTGCTGAGGAACTGGGGAGTACTTCCTTACATAATTAGTTTCAAATTTGTTTGGTCCAGCGACTACTAATTCTTGAATCATAAACTGTTTTCTTGCTGCTTGAAAGTTATAAAGTCAAATTAGTTTTGTAACATTTATTAACATTTTACTTTTGCGGCATTTTTCAAAGATCATATTTCAACTAATTCAATTTTACCTTTACTGCTTTTTCTTGCTCTAATTGGCCGCTAGTCTTTATGACGGTAGAAGATGCAGATGTTTCCTCGTTGCTAATCTCCTTAACAAAGACATTACATTTGCTGACACGTTTCATCATGATGTTACCGCTATCGTCCATCTTGAATTTCATTCCCTAGTGGCAGAAGATATTATATATATATCAAGAGTGTGTGACTGCGTAACAAGATAGTTGAATGTTTGTATATACCTAAATTGCACACTTGAAAGTTTTCTAAACTACGAGATAATATCATCTTCATATTATTCTATTAAAATCGTAGTTATTGAGAAAGTTTTATATCTAATATCACAATGAAATACGCGTTATCACATTTCTGTTTCTTCCACAATAACTATTGTATAAAACAACTGAATTACTGAAGTGATGTCATAATTAATAAAATAAATAAATATGTATAAATAATAAGTAAAATATTTTCAATTTTTAAACTAAAATTTTGTTTTCTAGGATTGTACATTAAACTATTTTATTTTTAACTGAAGTCACTGACGAAGCAAAGTTTCAGTAACCATGTCTATTCCTCAATGTATTTTCAAGTTCAGTAAAACAGTGCAAAAAAGTAAAGAGATCAAATATATTGTAGCTAAGTTGTAGTCAAACAGCAATAACTTTAAAATCATAGTCTAACTGCAATCAATAATAACAATAATGGTAACGGTAAAATATACTAATAATATAGAGCAGTGGTTCCCAGACTTTTAGTCTGAGGCTCCCTTGGTATGAATAAAAAAAGCTTGAGGCCCTCCAACCTATAACTTTAGCATGGTGATTGAAAAACATGCCGTAGTAAAAAGAATAACTTCTTCTTTCGACATACTGTAGCATTTAATTAATTCAATATAATATTTATCGGCTTATTGTTTATCTATAATTAAAATTAATTCAGCATCTTTGTTTTCGGCCCATTTTTTGGCTGCTCCCTAAAAAAAGCGTTACGGCTCCCAGGGGGGTCGCGGCTCCCACTTTGACAAACACTGGAGTAGAGTAATAATGCTGTTAAACTAAACCAATATTTGCGACGTTATATAAATCATACTAATGTTTAAAACGATAGCACTAAACCATCAATGAAAACAATAACAAAAGGAATGTATAGCTTTAAAGCCATATAAACATTGATTCTCGATACGAAACTGGGAGAAATATTACGAGGTTTTTTCTACCCCATTATAGGATCACATACAGGAAGTCTTAAACAAGTGGGACCAAATTGATGATGAAATTTGGGCTAAAATTATCTGTATGGAGAGATATCGTCGAGTAGCTAAAGCCTACGCCAGGACTCCTGTCCTAACTATAAACGGATCAGATGATGGGTTTGACGGATATAGGTTAGTTACTTGAATTGTGCATCATTGTTAATGGAGAAAAATCCACTTTGCTAACTGTGAATTTAAATAAATATAAAGACGAAATTTGTGTTTGTTTGCACCCTAACTCATCAGAGCCTATTGGACCAATCCAACCAATCCAATTTTTATGTAAACACTGTGAATTATGAGGAATATCCTAAGGGGATAAAAATTGAACTTAACACTATTTCTATTTTGTAAAGCCTGTTGGTAAATTACTCCTAGCCTATTGAGTCAATCTCAAACAATGTTGGTAAGGTTGACGCTTTGGACAATGTTGAATATTCTAAAGGGATTCAAGGTCAAAGTATAAAAGTTGTTGGATTGTTTCTCAAACAACCATTCTTTTCTCATGGTCAATGAGATGTAGGATGTTAAAGGGTGGGATCACCTCAAAATCTTTATTTATTGGTAGATGGAAAACAAACTGCAAATATTGTTTATGGAGAAGCTTTGTTATAATTTCAAAATTTTGAAATGAAGTTTATGTTCAAGTAATTACTTTTAAATGTATGATTTCTGTTAAACTTACATTGTTTTAATTAAGTTTAAACATTCCCTTGTATATATAAGCATTACAGTAGAATTTCCATTGTCGGACCTAGTTGTCAACGTGATGTCATAAAGGATAATGTCTGTGGTAATAGCACCCAAATGTGTTGGGAATATCTCAACTATCAGTAGCTGGACTTGTCTCGGCTTTCCCGTGTTGGGAGGAGGTTGGGTATGTAAAAAATAGGTAATAACTATTAAGGTAGGGTTTGAAGTTCTCTTTAAAATCATTTAGTTCCATTTAATATCACTTTATAAGGACGGAGGTTGGGTGTTTCACATATTAGAAATGTTAGGGTGGCTTCATTTCTACTTTAAGAACTCTAAGAACTTCCCACAATTGGCTGCAGACACTGAAAGGCAGTAGGAGTTGAGACGTTGTGGGTGTAAGCACTCAACTCCATACCTTGAATTGATTTTACATGTTTGATGGTTAGTTTAACATCAGCGTTTGGATTTTACCTGGTAGATAGGATATCCCCAACACGTTTGAGTGCTATTACCGCAGGCATCATCTGTTATGACACCAAGTTGACAACTAGGACCGACAATGGCAATTCTACTGTAATGCTTATTTTGCATTATTGGTTTATAGTGCTGATTTAATCGCCTATTATCAATTAATGTAACTAAGAGTATTAGAGCTATTTGAGGAATATACATATATATTCCTCAAATACGTATATCGTCATCACAATTTATTTTACCTTTTCTTTAAAGAGAGTAAAATTGTTATTAGCAGATGTAGAAGTATTTTAAGTCATGAAACTCGCTATGTCTTAATTTTTGGGTTTTTCAGAATTGGTCTTTGTGGGTTTGATAATCCAATGAGGGATTCTGAAACCGAAGAGGTGAAACGCCATATTGGAAACGTGAGTGCTGAAATTCTAATTCGTTTATTTTTTCAACGAAGTTGTAAAGGCAGTTGCAATTAGGACAATGTTAGACATTATTTTGTCTTAATGTAAACAGATAATAGTAATAAAAGGAAATCATACAAGTTTATCAGCAAGCCATAACAAATTTTATTCTCCTCTCTCAAGCTGGTTATTTTTTCTGCTTGTCTTACTTTGGGAATTAACCTTTGGATAGATAAGCATCGACAAGCGAATATGATATACTGGAAACGAAATCATCTTTATAAAAAATCATCAGTGACATTCTAAGCAATCTTCATCATTTAATACTTTAGTAACACTTCTCCGAACCCAACAAAAGAAGTCATGTGATCAAGAGAACGTCCAACACCTGTGAAGTAAAACAGTATGAAAATAAAGAAAGCCGAGATCGAGATATTTTGTTATTAATCATGCTGAATCCGTCGTCGCTAAGTTAATCGTGACGCTGATCACCCATTCTTCAATTAGCTGCAGGAGCACCACAGTTAGCAGTTTTAAAGGTTATATTCATGTTTCAGACCACTTTTCTGACAAATTTAACTTTA
>NW_013666922.1:4758-8038 GCF_000517525.1 Limulus polyphemus
GGGAAGTTTCGAAAAGACACTTGATTTTGTAAACTGCTTAGTTTTGAAACAGCAAATAATAATAAATAGTTCAAGATTGGATGAAATAATGTAGTTAAATGCAAACATTATCATCAGTATAAAATACACTGTTATTTCTGTTAAAACGACTGAAATTTATATATATATATATATATATATCAAAGAACTTGAAACTCGACGAACAAATTACATATAAAATGAGATCTCCTCATGTGATTGTTTTTGTTTTATCATTTTTGCCACTTATTGATTATTAACATTAACAAATAATCAACCTGGCAATTTTTATAGCTAACTAAGTGTGCATTTTTTACGTTCCCACTCATAAAGATTAGAATACATTGTTTCATCAGTTAAGCTGTTGTTACAACTGAAATAATTGTAACAGGTTCTTAATAAGATAAAATTATATGGACACCTTTTGCAATAAGGTCTGAAATTTTGGTATTGTCACTAGGTGGCTCTGTTACGAAATAAATTAGCACAAATTACGTCTACATATAGTCCTTTCTTGCATATGTTAGACTAAAATTCGATATATATTGTATTTTCTGTTGGTTTGTTTTTTTGCCAGCATCTTAATCGTTATACGATGTAAGTTTGTAACTATAGTTTTCAAACTTTTCCGTGCCTCGAATTACCCGTAACCTTGGATAATGTAGTAATTTGGTGGCTACCAAGAACACACACTAGCATGGATAATGCTAGTATGTAGCCACTACATAGAACACACTCGGTTATGAATAGCGTAACAGGTTAATCGTCTAAATATATATGTAACTTTTGTAATGCTACTCAGTTTTTGTCTGTCCTGAAAATGCGCGCGCACTTTACTATCTAAATGCGCATGCGTGCGCACTTAACAAAAGGCGGATATAAATATACTTTATTAGACATTTTATACAGCATGTTAAAAGCTTATCAACAAGTCCAACTGTGTTAGGCCTAACATTAATTAAGCCTTTATTAAGTATGGACTAAATTCGATAAATTAATACTGTAATTTGTGTACGCTTTCTCCCTTTAGTTTAGTTAGGGCTAAGCTTTACTATACTTAATACTATCAATAAATAAACTTATGATATTCTACTACCTAACATTAGACCATTTTAAACATATAGATTTCGGTGTCTGCGATTAGAATTATTTTGTATTATTCTGGAAATCCTGTTTTTAAAGGAGTACTTTTGCAATAAAGATACTAATATGATCGCAAACGTTTCGCGGTTCCATGCTAGTATATATATTGTTACGACAGCGGAAGTCACGTGACGCTGGTAACACGTAATAAGTTTTAGAAAGATCGGGGAACATCACAAATAATCCAGTATTTGCTAGGCGCCCTCTATTCTTGTATATAAGTGTGCCAGACAATTAATCGGAATTGAATAGCGGACAGTTTTTTTGTAATTTGTTTGTAATTAAGCACAAAGCTACACAATGGGCTATCTGTGCTCTGCCCACCACGGGTATCGAAACCCGGATTCTAGCGTTGTAAGTCCGCAGACATACCGCTGGGCCACTGGGGGGCAATAGCGGATAGAGAGATTGAAGATATAGACGACAATTGAGTCAAGCGCGGTTGTAAGTAAAGTGCGTGAATCGTTCGTTGAGAATTATAGCGTGTGTTTAAATGAATGTGGAAATTAAGTGTATTGCAAAGTTGTATTGAGAAAGAATAAACTAGTTTTATTTTAAAAAGGTCTTGTATCGCTGAAGTTTCTCGGGAAGAATTTCTTCGGGAAATTAACAAACGAACAGAGACGTAACAATATGTAAAGTCAAAATACAATTCTTAGTTTCCAGGAATCTGACTTTGTTTTCGAGCGTGCATTCATCTTTTGCACTAAGAAATTAGTAAAAACATTTAACAGAATATTTCATTTTAACAACTTCCAGAGGACCTTGTGATTTGAGTTTTTCTTATTTTCTTTACGTCTCTTTGATTGTTTGTTTCTTTAATAGTTATTCGACATGAAAAAATTCCAACATAATGTAAGCAGAGAACTCAGAAGAGCTTATCCCGACCGTAGAAAGCTAGAAACTCAGTGTGTGTCAGCTGTGGCGTTTGTGAAAGATGCAGCAGAGTTATTAGAATGTCCATGTTGGGTGATGATGATAAACATCGTAGCTCTAGACATGCTAAAGTCAAAACTGCCATTTAGTAAGTTATTATTATTATTACTATTTTATTTAGTTTTTTTTAGGCCTGCGAATTTAAACTTCATAAAAGTTGTTTTGGTTTTAATAACGGATTTTCCATAATTCAGCTACGCAGATTTCGAAAATAATATTGATTTTTTTTATCGCGTAAGGATTTTTTACAAATCGGTAAGAAAAAAACTTAATTAGATCAAATTATTATTTCGTTTACCACAATGAAATTTTTTTTATTATGTTTGATAGCAAAAATACAAACAAACTAAAGAAAAGGGAAGAACACTGATGTCAAACGAATATGTATCCTCATTCTTCCTGATTTTTTTGTGAAATCTACGTCTTTTAGTCTCGAAACTACGTGTTGTAGTCTTTCTTTTATGTATTGGAGAAAAATGGATACCATTTTCGGATTCACCATACAGGAATTACTGTAGAACATGTAAAACTTTCAAGATAATTAAACCATTGTAGGCCTGTGTTACCATTAACTGGAGAAGAAAGCTTGCTATATAGAGTTGAAGCATAATAATAGGGGTTTATTTCATTGTAAGTTCGTTTTCGAATTCTGTATATATATCTATCGTAATCGAAGTATTTTCCGAAATTTCGTTATTTCGATTTCTTGTTTCTTTAGTCAAAGAGTGGAATGTTGTTGTTTTAGAAATATTGCATTTTGCCAAGTTATTTTGATAACTACGATTTTCCAAGATTAATTCTATGTACCATAAAACACGTAATTACGTAGAAGACCAACACTTGTTTTTCGACGAATAAATATTTTGACCCAATTTTGAGTTCGTAAAACTCACCACAATAAATATTAGACAAGGAAGATTCCGGAAGATACATTGTTAACGGTTATTGAAAATACCTGAAATGTCTTTAAGTGACATGTCTTGATAAAACGAGATTTCTTTTTATACCAAGAACGTAGATTCATGACATATACAACATCACTACTTCACGAGAAGAAATCAGTGTTTCCTACATCCTTAGAATACTACTCAGATTGTTGGCCTAACAACGTACCAGAAGGAAACTTCGATACCATCAGTAAACTGAATATATTAGGATGAATCAAGGTTTAATACTTCTAGCT